>NW_005872492.1:55975-68254 GCF_000147115.1 Myotis lucifugus
CGGCCCCAGACAAAGGCGGCGCATTTCTGAAGAGGCGGCGGCCCCTACAGGCGGCCGCGGGGATGGCGGCCTTGGCCGGAGCGGGCTGGGCGGGCCCGAGGGCGTGGTGGCGGCCCGGGTTGGCCAGGATGTGCGGGTCCCCCAAAGTGGCCGGCCACCGCTTAGGGCTTGGTCTGGAGGCCTGAGGACGGGGGTGGGAGGAGAGGCGCCTCTGCTTGGCCCGCTCCCTTTCCCGCCTCCACTAAATTCTGGAGCCCCGAAGCCCAGCAGCCCTTTGCTGGAGTGGGATTGCTCTACTTTCCAGTTCAAAAACAGGCTCAAAGCTCCAGAGACTTCTGAAGCCCCTCACCCAGGTGTTCCTGGCGGCTTTAGGCTGGGGCCTGGGTTTCCCAGCTGCCACAGGTCTGTGGGTGGGAATCAGGCACTGCGGGCTGTGGGACCGGTGTCCTTTGCCCCTTGGTCAGCACCTTGGCCAGCGCCCTCCCCGCTGGAAGCCCATCGGATGACTCCGTATGTTGGCTGTAGGCGTTGGCTGGGGTAGGTAGGTGTGGAGGCAGAGGGGGAGCTGAGCAGGGCTGGGTGACAGGCCAGTCTGCCTCCAGCAGGGCATGGCTCGCTGCTCAGGCTGGCGACGTGGGGAGGGTTTGCGAAGGCACATTTACAGGGTGTGGGCAGGTGCAGGACAGCATGAGGGACAGCGTGCTCCCTGGGTGGGCAGCTAGGGAAGGCATGTGACAGCTGCCGAGGAACCAGTGGGGATGGCTTGAGAGAGGCTGCAGCCTTTAGTCAGGGGCACAGCCAGTCCTAGGGATCAAGCCCGGAGAGATCCTGTGGGAAGAACCTGGTGAAGCACTGCCCCTGTAATGTACTCTACACCCATCAGTTCCCGGCCCTGCATGGGGGCGGAGATGACAGACCATTTGGGCCTCATTGATCTGTGTTCCCCAGGCTTTCCGGACACATGCCCCTGAGGCCCAGGAGCAGGTGTGGGCTGGAGACTGCTCTCTAGGCTGATCCTTATCACTCCTTGCCGGCTCTGGGCTTCTGCCTGAGTTGTCCCCTCAGACCCATTACACATGAGACACAACCTCCTAGAACATGAGACACAACCTCCTAGAAGCTTGGCACTGCCTCATTCCCACCCTCTGGTCCCCAGGGCCACCCTCCATGGTAACACGTCAGGCATTGAAGGGCCCTCCCAGCTGTGTGACCTCGGCCCATCCCCTTGGTCTCTCCAAGCTCCGAGCAGCGTGTGGATGAAGCAGACACCAATGCCTCCTGGGAGAGGTCAGCTGGTCAATGTCCCTCATTTGTCCACCTCTCCTGTCCCCTGAGAGGACCATGCAGGGCCCTGCAGGGAGAGTTTGAGATGTTCACTCAAGCTCATAGCATCCAGCTAGGACGAGGGGATCCTTTGGCTGTGGCCAGTCCTGAGCTGGCAGGGACACAGTTTGACTTCCTTGGAAGGTCGCTGCTTCCACCGGCTCCAGGAGCCTTGTTCCCATCCTGGAGAGACAGGCCTGTGATGGCGTTGCCCCAGCAGCCCGCTGGGGTACCTGGGCCAGCCAGTTTCTCAACACCCTCCCAGGGAGGAGGGGGGAGGTGAGACACGGTGTCTGCATACCTTTTGAGCCCTCCCCAGGATAGTGCAAGGAGAGACCCAGACGGAAGCTCAAAGGTCATACCGCAAACCCGTGCCTGCTGCCCAGGTGCTGCTCCGATGTAATCTTTCCCAACACTTGGAGTGGGCAGATGGGAATGTGGTCCCAGTGCCAGGGAGCTGGGGGTGCACCAGCTGCCATCTGCTCTTACCATGGAGGGTGGCTGCCTGCCTGAGGCCCGAGAGAACCCTGTGCCAGGCCTGCTAAGTGCATTGACCTATTCTGTCCTGTCGAGAAGATACCACTACCCATTTTACAGACAAGAAAATTGAGGTCAAGGGAGTTGAGGTAGGCCCACATCCTGGCAGCCCCTCCCAGGACTTCATTTGCCCATAGCCACTGCTTCCTCCAGAACTCCAACCTCGGCCCAGCATAGGAAGGGGCCAACAGCTCGACCCCTGGCAGCATCCCCAATAAGAATTCCACTGGGCCTGCCCATCTCTGTAACCCTCCTACCTCCACACCAAGCAAAGGCCTCCTCCCAAAAGATGGCGTCCTAGAGTCAGCTGTGTTGGGCAGGCCCCCAGCCTGGCCACGTGCACTTCCCACCTCTGAGGTGCTGCTGGGGACTGTTGATGGGGCATGTGCATTGCACAGTGGTGGCCCTCACCACACCTGCCTTCTGGGCCTGGAGCCCTCATGTTCGGACACCAGGACGAGGAGACTCGGGCTGTGTGGACATGCAGTGCTGGCTCCTGGCTCTTAGGGCTGGACCTGGCCCTTCTTCTTGCTTCCAGAGGGAGGGGAAAGTGTCTAGGGCTCCCTGGTGATCACCAGCAGATGGGCTCAGGTTGTTCTCCTAGAGGGGGCAGCCAGTTTGGTAGCTTCTGTCTGGGCACAAGCCTGGGCCAGGGACGAGTAGGAGGCTTCTGGTCCCTAAGGATTCAAAGTTTGGTGCAGGGGAAGATCTCAGGAAAGCGGGGTCCCCAGGCTGTGCCCAAGGCCTCAGCACTTGATTCATTCCCCTCCCCCATTCCTGCAAGAAATGCAGATCCTTCGAGAGCCACCCACCTGGCAGTGACAGCTAAATTGGGAGCCACTCTTGATCCCAGGAGCCCAGCCGACAGTTAGAACCAGGGACCTGCTAGCACCCAGTCGGGTGGGGAAGGCAGGCCTAGGCATGGCCACAGCTGCGGATGGAGTGGACACCTGCATGTGCAGGGAGGGGGCTCTTGCTGAGCTAATTCAGACCTAGTGCCAAGCCTTGCTCTCTCCAGGGCCCCCCTGAGCCCCTTTCTGAGCTGCCACGATCCACGGGGCATGCAGATTTGCTCCTTTCCTAGCTGGAGAGGCCAAGGGCTCCTCCCATATTTCCTGGTGAGGGCAGAGAAGGATGGTGAAGCCCAGAAATCCCCCTCGAAGAGCACCGTGGAGGAGCCCCTTGCCTTCCTCCCTAGAATGCTTCCACCTGCTTGTTTAGGCAGTTAGTCACTCAACAACACCCCGGGAGGCTGATTTCAGGTACCCTCGTACTCCTCTGCTTGACGTCCACTTCCCTTACCTCCACAGGTTACAGGTGGAGAGAAGGAGCCCCAGGGAGGATGGCCTTGTCTTCAGTCACTCAGCTAATGAGCCCAAAACAAAGGGTGTGTCTTTGCCCCGTGGTCACCCAGAAGCCCACAGGGACTGACTCACCAATGGGGCAGACAGTTAGAGCCCTCCTGCTGCCCCAGCTTCTTCTGGGCCGGCTCAGCCCAAGCCCTCAGGGTTCTGTCCCCCAGCAAGTGGCTCTACAGCCTGAGAGCCACAGAACAGAGTCAGGTGCAGGGTAGGGGCTAGCAGAGCCTTCATCCTATTCTGAGCTTTTCCTAGACCCGTGGTCGGCAAACTGTGGCTCGCGAGCCACATGTGGCTCTTTGGCCCCTTGAGTGTGGCTCTTCCACAAAATACCACGTGCGGGTGCGCATGCACGTACAGTGCGATTGAAACTTTGTGGCCCATGTGCAGAAGTCGGGCCAAAGAGCCGCATGTGGCTCGCGAGCCGCAGTTTGCCGACCACTGTCCTAGACTGATCCTTGCTCTGACCCCTGCCCAGGGTCACAGGCAATGAGCAGGGCAGGGGCCAGACCTGGCCTTGAGGTGAGACAGGAGACTCTGTGGCTGGTCCTGGAGATTGGGGCCCTGGGCTGGGACTTCATGGGTGCAGGGCCCGAGTTTTCTCATTCGTCCAATGGGCCTATTGCTGGCCTCTTGCATGAAGGTTGAAGGGCACATTCACGTGCCTGGTGTAAGGACAGGGCTCTGAGCTGAGAGTGGGTATTTTTAGCCAGGATTCCTGCTGACAGTCCAGCCTACTGAGGTTTGCTGCCAGCCTCAGAGGCACTTCTCTTAGCCTGGAAAGAGTCTGGGGTCTGCCCACCCCAGCCCAGCCCCCCTTGGTGCCCTCACTCTACCAGCCCAGCCAGCTGCAGCCCCTCAACGAGGTGGCTGGTTTTTTCCAGGCGAGGCTCTCCTAGGTGGGTCGAGCTTGGGTCCTGGGGGTGAAGGAGACGGATTACCTGAGCACAGAGCCTTGGGCTGCCTCTGCCAGATTCCAGGCTCTCAGCTGCCACTCTTGACTGGCTGGCCTGAGGGTCGGGTTTCTGGGAGGTTTCGATCGATGCCCAGGCTCCAGGCTCTGGCTTGAGTGTGCACAAGTTCAGCTTGAAGGATGGCTGGCTGCTGCCTCCCACCTGCCTGCAACCTCCTCTGGAAGGAGTGGTCAGCAGAGTGGCCATAGCTGCCCATCCTGGACCCAGCTCCTCTCCCGGGCACCTGTGCTCAGTGCTGCCTGTCTGCTCTGGCCACTGGGCCTCTCCAGCCCGCTCTACAACACCAGGCAGACTCCACCCAGGTGTGTGTGAGCAGAAAGGCCCACACTTGGGCCTGCAGAACCTCACAGCTAGGCCAGGATCGCCTCCCTTCCCATATGCAAATGATGATACCTAGAGAGAGGGTCCTCCACCTGGGCCGCTCCCTTGGGACACACCACCCCACCAAGGAAAGCCTGGGGCAGATCCAGAGCCCAGCACCCTGGACAGCACTGCTCGTGTGTATTCCAACAGCAGGGCGCGGCCGGATGGAGAGTGAAGCCCATGGGCAGCCACCAATGAGGTGGACCCTGCGCTGGGTCCCAGGTGCGTGTTCTGAAGTTCTGACTCTGGATAAATCAAGAGGCCCAGCCCTACAAATTCTGAAGTCCACATGAAAGAATAAGTGAGCAAAAAACCCCAAAACCAAACAAACAAAAAAACAAGGAAACATTTAAAACTAAGCATACTGAAGGAGATTGACTGTGTGGCATCCTAAAATATATTCTAAAACCACAGTAATGAATGCAGCCCCTGGGCAGTCAGATGATGGGGAAGAAAGTCCAGAAAGAGACTCCCAGGTAAATATGAGAAGGAAAAACTGGATTATTCAATAAATAATTTAAAATATACAACAAATACAGTCTTAGCACAACTAAAAAGACATTTGGGGGAAACTTTTTAAAAAATATTTTTATTGATTTCAGGGAGGAAGGGAGACGGAGAAAGAGATAGAAACATCAATGATGAGAGAGAATCATTGATTGGCTGCCTCCTGCATGCCCTCTACTGGGGATTGAGCCCTGACCAGGAATTGAACCGTGACCTCCTGGTTCATAGGTCAGTGCTCAACCACTGAGCCACGCTGGTCAGGCTGGGGGAAACTTTTGGATCAGTACCTCACTCCTTGACACTAAAATAAGTTCCAAAATGAACCAAAGCTTAAAAAGAAAAGAAAAAAGCATAAAACTACTAGAAGAATAAAAAAAAATCTATAACCTTGAATTATTCTAAGAATTATACAAAACCCAGAAGCCATTAAATAAAATATGGGTATAGTCAACCTTGTAAAAATAAAAGACAGATGCATGGGTGGTGAACCAAATAAAAAAATAACAAACTGTGGGAAGATCAGCAATTCATCTTGCAAAAGGTTGTTCCCTGTTATAGATATGAGTTCTTACAAATTAGTACGACAAAGACCAACAACCCCGAGTAAAGATGGGCCAAGACATGAAATGAACCCACCCAGGCAGGCTCAACTTCACTCAAAATGAGAAAGATGCAAATTTAAACTATAGCAAGAGTTTATCAAGGTGGAGGGTTCACTTGGGCAAGGGAGGGGCACCCACAGGAACTGCCGGGCGGTGAGAGAGGGGACACCAATATGTGTGGCTGGGGACGAGGGAGGGGGCCCCTGCAGGTACAGCTGGGAGTGTCGGGTGGCTGGAGATGCGGTGGGAGGTAGATGCTTCCTTGTGTCCCTTTATTCCACATCACAGTCCAGGAGATCCAGTCTAGATAAAAAATAAGGCGTTCTTCTTGCCCTGGCTGGTTTGGCTCAGTGGATAGAGCGTCGGCCTGCGGACCAAAGGGTCCCGGGTTCGATTCTGGTCAAGGGCACATGCCTGGGTCGCGGGCTCGATCCCCACTAGGGAGTGTGCAGGAGGCAGCCGATCCATGATTCTCTCATCGATGGTGTTTCTATCTCTCCCTCCATACTTTAAGCAATAAAACAATTAAAAAAATAAAAATATATATTTTTTTAAAAATAAGGCATTCTTTTGAAATAAAACAAATGACACAATCCTCTCCTACAGGACAGAGGGCAGAGGTTCTCCTGGGCGTCCCGCCTGCACGTAGCTGCCAACAAAGCCGTGAGTACCTACTCCCTTCTTCTTCGTTGGAGCTGGGCTGGCAGGGGCGGCTTTAATTACCCTCTCGTCCTGCTTCTAGGAGCAGGGCCACAGTGTACTTACTGGGTGCAGGAGGCACTGCTGGGCTCCCAGCCCTGGGTGCAGCCCCTGACCAAGGGCTCCACTGCCCTCCTCACCAGGGCAAACGCTTCACCCACATTGCTTTTCACACCCCAGCTGTCCCGATGGGTCACAGGTGGCCAGCAAATCCTGGACCCAGCAGAGTGGGGGGGACACATTCAGACCATAGTGGAGCCTGATGGGCAGGGGTTCTAAGCCAGGGAGGCCCCGGCCTTGGCCTCACCCTGGGGAGCAGGTGGCTAACATACACCCTTTCTCCTTACCCAGCCCGAAGGACTCACGGACTGGCCACGTGTCCCTGGGATGTCCCCTCCCCTCCCAACCTCAGTTTCCCTGATGGTGAAATGGAGTGACACCCACTTTACAAGAGGAAGAAGGAACAGAAATGGGAGAGCGGGAAGGGGGATGGGAGTGGGGGTCAGGGAGAGGGCCTGGGGGAGCAGAAAGAGGGGACGTGGGGAGGGGGCAATGTCCAAGGGGTCCCAGAGTGGCTCCTGGAGTTTGCAGGGCCTGCCTTGGGACATCCATCGGGGAGATTCAGAGACATCAACTGCTTGGAAAAGAGGAGGGGGTGATCCAGGAGGGCTGCCTGAAGGAGCCTAACTGCAGGTCCCTGAGGCCCAGGCAGAGGTGATCAAGGCCAGCTGCCCACTCTGCAGGACCCCACCTGCCTACCCCTCATGTGGCCACCCCGAGGAGGGGTGCTGGACAGGCCTGAGCTGAGCCGTTCTCACCAAGCGGAGCATTTGGGTCTCCCCCGCCCCAGAGCGATGGGGAATACGGGATGGGGTGGGCTTAGCTCTGTTAGTGAGCTGCTGTGTACCAGGCCCAGGACTGACCAAGCCAGAGACTCCCACAGTCAGTTCCAGCCTCTTCCCTTCCAGACACGCCGTGCGCTGGGGCAGGCCCACTGGAGCAGTGGTTCTCGACCTTCCTAATGCCGCGGCCCTTTAAGACAGTTCCTCATGTTGTGGTGACCCCCAATTTCATTGTTACAAATTGAACATAATGAAAGCATAGTGATTCATCACAAAAACAATATGTAATTATATATGTGTTTTCCGACGGTCTTAGGCGACCCCTGTGAAAGGGTCGTTCGACCCCCAAAGGGGTCGTGACCCACAGGTTGAGAACCGCTGCACTGGAGGCTCATGCAATGGAGGAGAGGCATGGAGCCTCGCAGTCCGCTTGGGGCGCTTTAACGCAATCCCACAGGCTGGTGGTTTATAAACAGCGCAGCTGCATTGCTCACAGTTCTGGAGGCTGGAAGTCAGACCAGGTGCCGGCAGGGCCTGGTCACAGATGTCTTGTACCCACCCCCAGCAGAAGGGACGAGGTTGCTGTCTGGAGCTTCATATATAAGGGCTTCATCTGCTCACGAAGGCTTAAGCACCTCCCACAACCCCACCTCCTAATACCATCATTTAGGGGGTTAGGATATGAATTGGGGGGGGACACCTTCAGACCATAGTGGAGCCTGATGGGCAGGGGTTCTAAGCCAGGGAGGCCCCGGCCTTGGCCTCACCCTGGGGAGCAGGTGGCTAACATGCACCCTTTCTCCTTACCCAGCCTGAAGGACTCACCCAGGGCCCTCCTGGGAACCTGGAGCCCTGACCCAGCCCCCAGGCACACAGGTCCACTAAACCACCTGCTTTCAGATCCAAGATACTAGGGGGCATGGCCTAGAGGTGGGTGTGGTCCCCTCTCTGCTAGAATTGGGCCCAGCTGAGTCACTGGACACCTTGAACTTGAGTTTAAGAGCGTCTCGTTGGGGTGTCATGGTGCTGCCTGGTCATGGAGAACCTCACTATTGAAAAGGATGCCAGCATCCTACCTGCTCCTGGGAGGGTAACACCTAGAGAAGCTGCTTGGCTCCTGCTGGACCCTGTCGCATGGCTCTGGCCTGCACAGTCTTCATGTCCAAGCCCCTTGCCTACACCTGGGACCAGGACCATGATGCCATCTGTGCAGCCTGTGAGGGTAAGGGCTTCCCTGGGTCAAGCTGCTCAGGGGGATGGGGGTCCAGGCCAGGGAAAGTGGGTACAGAGCCTGGGCTTCTTGGTGCAACCTGCCCTGCTGCTTCTCCCTGATTGGTCCAGCCTGCTTGGGACGGGGGTTAAGTGGGAGGGTCTGTGATTGGCTGCCCTCACCAGAGTTCCTGGACTGGAGCAAGAAAGGCAGGGTCTCTCCCAAAGAAAGGGGGTGTCCTGTTCCTGGGTCCCGCATGGAACCCAGCCCCGCCTCCCCCCCCCCCCCAGATGTCTGTGGACATTTGTTAGAGGGTGGACAGCTACTGTCATTATGCAGGAGAGGAAACTGAGGCTTGAAGTGGTACCAGACCTGCCCAAGTGCCACAATAAGTGGGTGATGCGCCCCAAATGGCCATCTCTCCCCCAGCCACACCAGGGTGGGTGAGAGGGATGTGGCTGCAACCAGAAAATTCTGCCGCAGATTTTTCTAGTTGCATGAGTCAGAGGAGATGATTAAAGGTGGATTATGGGGAGATAAAACGTGCGAGTGGTGCACAAGACGTAGAAAAAGCACCAGAGCCTCAAAGACCCCACTACACGCTCAGTGGGGTGACTCAGACTCAGACTCCACGCAGCGAACACGGAGGCACAGAGGGGATGGGCTGGGTCCTGGGTCAGGAGCCCTGTGTAGCCCGCTGTGCCGGCTAGTCCCGGGCTGTCAGTGCTGGGGACATGGAGAAGGGGACAGCACCTCCCCAGGCCTGTGTCCCTGAGCCTCAGGGACCCTGTGGGTGCCCAGGCAAGAACAGCCCCCTAGACGGATGGTGACTTTGGCTCGGGGGGTGGGGGAGCAGGGAGGGCATGTCCAGAGTCACTCGCTGCCTGGTGGCTCACTGCACCCTTCAAATGCCAAGCACCTGGCTGGGCTGCAGAAAGACCCAGGGGAGCAAGCTCTCCCTAGGGACCAGGGTGCCTGAGTTTCCTCATTATATCCAACTTTGAAGACGGTTCCTGTGAAAGCACGCCTGCTACCAGGTAGGCCCAGGGTCCGACCACACCAGGGTGAGAGGTAGTGGACAGGGAGGAAGTGGCCCTGGCCGGGCTGGGGCAACCATCCTAGCTACCCCCACCCTGGCCCGCCAGGAGAGGAGGGAAGCCTTGAAGTGCCAGGCCTTTGAATCGCTGTCTCCATGACAACGCGTGGGCACAAAGGGCCGGGTGGTGAGCAGGCTGTGGCTATGCGAGGCTGAAAGGAGGAAGGGAATCTTTTATTTATGGGGAAGGAGGGTTGGGGATCTGGGCTGCACCCACGCCCATGGCCAGATTGAGGTCTTAAGGCTGTGTGACCTGCACCCCTGAGCCAGCACATCTGGGACACCCGAGAGGATCGAGCATGAGCAACTGGAGGCCAGGGCTGGGGCGAGAGTCCAGCATGTATACAGTCAGAGACGTGACCCCAGAGGTCCCCCCAGAGTGAGGGAGCCGCCCTCCACTGCATTCCAGTCTCTATAGGGCTTACTTTCTAGGACAGGTACATGCCAGGTGCTAGGGCAGGTGCAGGCAGCGAGGAAATGCGACCAAACCAGATGCTGCAGAAACAGCACTCAGGTGGGGGTTGCTTGAGTGGGTACTAAAGAAGGTGTCAGACTTGGGCAGAAAGAACCACCAGTGCAAAGGCCCTGGGGCAGCACCGAGCTGAGAGTATCTGAGGACAAGCAGGAAAACCAGGAGTCAGACCTGCAACCTCTCCTTTCCCCCACACCTGGCCACAGGCTCCAGGTCTCCGACATCAGGTGGGGCCGCCACCCAATCCTAGCTTCCAGCTGCCAGCCCCACCTTCCCCTGTCCCCCGAGCCCCCAAATGCAGAAAATTGCACCCAGGGTGCCACAAAGGGAGAATTCTGACCGAAGAGACCGAGGAGCAGTGTAGAAACCACCATCGTGGAGCAGACATTTTATTGCACTGATTCAAATATTTGAGAGATTGAAGAGAGAGACGGAGGTGATGTCATAGCCCTGTGGCTGCTTGCCGCAGACTCACCCACGATAGCCCCTTGCTCCTCCCATCTCCCCGCAGCACACCCCGTCTCCTTTCCTTGTAAATGTCTGGATTGGGCAATATTTTGTGAAATTGGGAGAGCTGCACTGGGAATTCAGAACCAACATGTGCCATGATCCGCACACACAGTTTCTAGTTTGAGCTGAGGGAGGGGTGGCCTGAGGACGCCCACCCCCACAGTTCCCAGGCTTTAGTGAGAAAACCACTCATAGAGGTTGAGAGGGGCTTGTAGGAAGCCCCATGTCCCTTCCAGCTGGAGTCTGGCTGGGTGGGCCTGGGAGGCTGCCAGCCTTTTCGGATCCTGGAGCCAGAGGCCCACGTGGCCTGTCTGAGCTTTTGTCCCCTCCACAGTGATCCCCCAGCTCCTGGCCCCCGGGGCGCCGGCCTCAAGGCAATTTAGGGTCATTGGGCCGTTTAGTCCCCTTGCGTTTGGAGGCAACACCCCCCTTACTCCCACCTCTGCCCCAGCCAGCCTGCCTCCCTCCGGTGGCATCTATAAGTCATTTGATTCCCACATGCTCCACTTCAGGGTCTGAGCCCAAGGTGGGGGAGGGAGGGCTCCAGGGCACCAGGCAGGACTGAGGGGATGGGGCGGGGAGAGGCTGGCAGGCAGGCAGGAGGAAAGGTGGCCAGAGTGGGGTGGGCAGCCGGCTTCAGCTGCCCCATCGGTACTGAGTCTGGAACGGCCCCTGGCCCCTTCAGTCCGAAGATGGAACCCTCCAGCCCAGAGAGCCAGATGATGTTCCCCAAACCACCACCCCCTCCCAGGCCACATTGTCAGTAGCAACAAATGGGGCACTGCAGCTACCGCCACTGCACATCCGACTCCGCGGGGCTCCCGGCCGGCAGACAAGCCCCAGTTCCTCCTGTTGCTCAGAGAGACAGGCCCGTGGCTGCCACGTGCCTCTGCTGGCGTCTGTTGGCCCTTCTCCACCCCCCACCGAGGGCTTTCATTCTCTCATTTCATCCCCCATCAGCTCCATTGTAGAGATGAGAAAACTGAGTCAATGGCAGGAAAATGAAGTCTGGGGTCAAATAGCTGGGATGGGGTTAAATAGCTGGGAGGTGCTTGGGGAGGGGGGGAATTGAGAAGTGGGGAGACAGAGCTCAGGGCAGGCCAAGCTGACTGTGGAGCCTTCATGGGACCCCTAATGAGGCCGGGACCTGCCTACCCACAGATATGGTCTTGGGGGGCGGGGGCGGTGGGCATCCTCAAGGCCTGGGCTGGAAAGAGGACTGTGGGCCTCTCTAGTTATAGCAGAGGGTCCTAGTTGCGGCCAAGACACTGGACACATTCACCAGAGAAAGAAGGTGGATGGTGAAGGGAGCGGCCAAGGACCAAGCAGAGTGGGGCCGGCAGAGGGAGTGGGGAGCAGGAGGGCTTAGGGTCTTGATGACAAATTCGGAATACACTCCTGGGGCTGAGGGAGCTGACGAGTTGAGCCTGGTTGATGGGAAAGAGCCATGGAAGGTCCTGGAACCAGCAGCCTCGAAGGGGTGGGCTCCCCAACATAAAGGACACAGAGGGACTGGCCATTGGCTGAGGGGACGAGGTTCTGTAACCCTCGGGATGCTGGGCCCAGTGTGTGAGGACCTCTGTCGGGACCCCCTGGGGGACGCTGGCCCCTGAGGGCGCCTGACCAAGCCCTGGAGCCTGAGTCTTTCTGTGAAGTTGCTCCCTCGCCTGTGTGTGTGTGTGTGTGTGTGTGGGGGGGGGGGCTCACCGAGAAGGGCCACGCATCATGTGTCCACAAATGCCACTGATGGCCACGCCAGCCGGCCTGCCAAGCAGGGGTCTCCACG
>NW_005872492.1:71293-72748 GCF_000147115.1 Myotis lucifugus
GCTGGGCTGCTTGCCCGACTTCGGCAGAACTGCTGACTCTGCACTGGGCGGTTCCCACAGAGGAGCCAAAGGCCTTGAACAGCCAGCCAGAGACTCCCGGGGGCCCAGTGCCAGCTGGGCCCCTGACTCCATCGCCGGTAAGCCCCAAGAGCCTGGGCTGAAGGGCATCTATGGGGGGCTGCCTGGGGGCCCACCTCTCTAGCTGGCCCAGATTATTACATATTACAGAGTGTGCCATAGCGTTATTTTATTATTTATGCAAAACATGATGGAGAAAAAGAGCAATCGATGCAAAAATATCACTATAAAAAAACGAGCTATTCGCCCTGACCAGTTTGGCTCAGTGGATAGAGCGTCGGCCTGCGGACTGAAGGGTCCCAAGTTTGATTCCGGTCAAGGGCATGTACCTTGGTTGCGGGCATATCCCCAGTAGGGGGTGTGCAGGAGGCGGCTGATCAATGTTTCTCATCGATGTTTCTAACTCTCTATCCCTCTCCCTTCCTCTCTGAAAAAAATCAATAAAATATTTTTTTAAAAAAAGAATAAACAAACTCAGTGTTTAAAAAACAAACAAACAAAAAACACGAGCTATTCAACCCCCTGACCCCTTCCATAGCCTTTGGGGCAGGCAGCTTCCCTCGGTGCTGCCTTCCTGTGTGTCAGGGACACGCGTCCCTGTGGCTAACACCTCAGTAGACACTCAGCCTCTCAATGTGTGGGTGACCCATGGTGCTCCCAGCCCATCGACCACTGTGGCGACATTAAAGATGTCCCGAACCTTCCTATCAGAAAGAGACCTCAGCCCGAGACCCTGCCATGGAGAGACCCAGCCTGGCCCGACCGGTGTGGCTCAGAGGTTGAGTGTCAACAAATGAACCAAGAGGTCACGGATTCGACTCCCTGTCAGGGCACATGCCCAGGTTGTGGGCTCAATCCCCAGTAGGGGGTGTGTAGGAAGCAGCCTGTTGATGTTTCTATCTCTCTAGCCCTTCCCCTCTCTCTCAAAATCAATAAAGAACATGTTTGCTTTTTTTTTTTTTTAAGAATATTTTAGGGACATATATAATACTTTCAACAAGGTTTTTGTGGGTTTTTTTTAAAGAACGGTAGAGAGAGAGAGAGAGAGAGAGAGAGAGAGAGAGAGAGACCCAGCCTACCAGGCCTGCCCTGCCCAGTCACCAGGCAACCCCCAGGAGACCAGGACTGAAATGCCTGCCAGGAAGCCCTAGGAGATGGCCTTGCAGGAAGCCTAAAGCCCTGCCCCTCCCCGGAGCTGCTGGGGCCGCAGGAGGGACTGGTTGTACGAGCCTCCTGGGATCCTTTAGGGCAGCGGTTCTCAACCTGTGGGTCGAGACCCCTTTGGCAGTCGAACGACCCTTTCACAGGGGTCGCCTAAGACCATCCTGCATATCAGATATTTACATGACGATTCATAACAGTAGCAACATTACAGTT
>NW_005872493.1:0-33267 GCF_000147115.1 Myotis lucifugus
GGCTATGCCTGACCTTGTCCCTGTGGGAGACGGGCCTCAGCCCCACAGGGCACTGGGCTTGCACACACCTCCCCTGCTCCTGGCACGTGCGCTGGACTTGATCAGGACGCCGCGCAGATGCTGCCGGCTCCCATCTGTCCGCTGCGCGACCTGATGTTCCTTCCTGCGGCCCGGGGGTCCCGGATGAGGACGGGCTCGCGTGG
Source organism: Myotis lucifugus (assembly GCF_000147115.1). Taxonomy (NCBI): domain Eukaryota; kingdom Metazoa; phylum Chordata; class Mammalia; order Chiroptera; family Vespertilionidae; genus Myotis; species Myotis lucifugus. Next base: position 204 of record NW_005872493.1, read on the forward strand.
TCCTGGCGTGCAGGTGCTGGTGGAGCTGTGGCTCACGCGTGGGCATGCTGGGGCTGTCCACCCAGGGAGGCTCTGGGCACCTCAGCGAGGGAGCGAGGGAGCGCGGTGACTGGGCTGGTGGGTCCGGCGTGGCTTCCCGGCTGCCTTGGTTCCCTCGCTCCACGGGGCTGTTGCTCGGGACGGTCTGTTTACAATGCTAAACATATCAGATAATTGAAAGCTAATGCCGCTGTCTGGATCACTAGACATAATATGCCTGGATAACAAATCAATTTCCTCATCGCCCCACAAGGCTTCCAAGTCAGATGCACAGCATGTTCTGTGTGTGTGCGTGCGTGCGTGCGTGCATGCGCTTTCCGTTGCTGACTGGTTATTTGGGAAGTGGAATTCCAGGCTGCTTTCCCCAGGCACCAACTCTGTCCTTCTGTCCGGGTCTCCATCCCAGAGCAGGATTCGGGTGAGGAGGGGCTGGGCACCCCAGCTCTGATGGGAACGACAGCCTGGAAAGAAGGGACATCTGTCCGCGGCCTTGTTCCCCGAAGCTCAGTCTGTGTGTTGGGCGGGCAGAAGCTCATGTACAAAACCATGTGCGGAGCGCCGGTTCCCACTGCCTCCTGCCAGGGCGCAGCTCCAAGGCCGGCCCGGGGGCAGCGTGTTAGCGGTGCCACCAGGGCGTGGGGGTGAGGACACTCCCTCCCAGAAGACATCACTTCTCTGGCACCTCAATCAGAAAGGGGGGGCGAAGCAAGGGCAGACCTACCTATGTGTGTGTGTGTGTGGGGGGTGTGTGTGTGTACGTGTTTGTGAGAATCTCCTCATATCCCCTTACATCCATGTTCAGCTCCTCCTTATTCTCACTGAACACAGAATTCCCGCCACAGTAACGGAACCAGCTGTTCATTGCATTGGCGCTGTGCACCGACCCTGGAGGGAGGGCGCGGGCACCGCCTCCACCAGTCCTCACAGCATCTGGGTTTCCCAGGAGGAAACTGAGGACAGGAGGGGCTGGAGCCACTGGCCCAGCGGCTTCTCAGTTCAGAGCTGAGGGTCTCGTCTAGGTCAGCCCGCCCTCAGGGTGCCCACTCCTCACCTCTGTGCTCCCAGGGGCTGCAGAGCAGACTGGTTGAGGCGCCTTGGAAGGGGGAGGGGCCCTCCAGCAGGTGTTCAAGGGGGTGATGCCCCACAACCTGATGGCAGGGAAAGAGCCAGAACACCACTGAGCACAGATGCAGGGAGCATTCGCTTCAGGAATCAGCTCGGGGTGGGGCTGTCTTGGGTGGGCACACATTCGGGGAACACTGTGTCACAGTTCAGCAAACTAGTTAGGTTGGTTATGGTCACCCAGGACCATCCAGAAAATGACGCCCAACCAGCATGGTTGAGTGTCGACCTATGAACCTGGAGGTCACGGTTCGATTCCCGGTCAGGGCACATGCCCGGCTTTCGGGCTGGATCCCCAGGAGGGGGCGTGCAGGAGGCAGCCGATCCATGATTCTCTCCCTCTCCCTTCCTCTCTGAAATAATTAAAAATATATTTAAAAAAAGAAAATGTACGTACGCCACCTTCTGCCCGCCCCGCTTAAGAAGTCCAGGAGGTGCATAATGCACTTTAGGGCCGAGAAAGAAACACCAGCAGGAGGCTGAGCTCACACAGGCTTTGCACTGAAGGTTAGTTGTCTGGAAAGTCTGGTTACCAGGCAGCTCATGCACAGCAGTGAGACGCGATGGAGGTCGCCGAGACCTGACGGGGGAGGAGGGAAAGAGGTGGAGGGGAGGGACGCTGGGCCTGCCGCCGCCGCAGGAAGGACTTTTCCGTCCCTCCCGAGTCCCCAGGTGACCGGGGCCATTCTGTGAGGTGAGGGTGCTGGGCCCTTCCCTGGGCCTTCCCAGCAGCCTCAGGCCCCTGGTGTTTCTACGCGTAGGACTCAGCCCTCGGTGCTGTGAACAACTGAAACATATCCACATGACATGTTTTTAATTAAAATATGGGTCACACAGTCTGCGCCATCTAATTTTCCTGTGCGTGGAGGTTGCCAATTCATTTCCATGTTGGCTCGGGACAAACCGGAGGTAGGAGACTTTGGCACGGAAGCACGGCGCGGTTTATTCTCGCACAAGGGGACGTCATATTTTCTGTGGACGTGGCCATTAATACCTCCCTGTGCCCTAGCCCATCCCCAAGGGCTGTGAAGGGTCCACGTGTGGTGTGGGCGTATCTGCCCCAGACCTGGGTGCTGTTTGTGCGACTCAGGGGGAGTGGCCTCCTTTCAGACAGTTTCCCTCTTCCTTCTGGAGGGACTGTGCACACGAGTGGTCCCCTGGCTCCTCGTCTGAAGCTGGGCCCCGTGAATGAATGGATGGATGGATGGATGGATGGATGGATGAATGGATGCGCATCCGCGGGAACGCTGCGATCCGCTTGTAGTTTACATGAGCCGGTGGCCCGGCGGATACGCTGGTGGGGACGGGGCTGGCACAGGTCCTCCTCCTGCAGGCCTTCCTTTTCATCAGACATGGAGCTGGGTCCCCACCCTGCTGGCACCAGGTCAAGTCAGCGGCCGGTGGCTGCAAGCTTCCAAGAGAAGCCTTTGGCCTTGGACTTTAACTCTGAGCTGGCCACCTGGTCCACGGCCCCAGCAGATGCCCGTGTGTCTGGCTGCCCAGCAGGGGCCCCGAGAGAATGTGCTACACGGCGGGCTCCCGCATACCGTGTCACCGCGGCCCTGAAACGCTTCCCGCGGCCCCGGCCGCTGCCCCGCAGCCTTCCTGGCTCTGGCTACACGTGGTGGCAGATGGCAGGGCCGTGGGTGGTGGGCAGGGAGGCGACGTCTGGGAAAGGTGGCTGCCACTTCTCGGGCCTGGGTGTCCTGCGGGGAGCTGTCACCTCCCTGCACTTCGGGGCCACTGATGGGAACGGCGCATCCAAGGAGGGTGTGTGGGCATTGACTCTGCCTGGACTCCTGGGGCATCGGGATCGTCAATATCCAAACCCCTGAAAGCTGCCTGGCAGGGGTGGCCCCGCCCGTGTGGGACCCACTGGGATTTGCACCAGGTCTCTCTGGCTTCGAGCCAGCGCCTGTCCGTGGCCCCTCAGCTGACCTGACCCCGCTTTTCCTCCCCAGACACATAGAGAACTGGCGCGGCCTGCACACGCTCAACGCCGTGGACATGGAGCTCTACACGGGCCTGCAAAAGCTGTGAGTGTGCGCCAGGCCCCGGGATGTGGGGGGGCAGGGGGGAGGGCGGGGGAACTGCCTGTCTGCCTCCTGGGCCGGGTGAGGGCACAGCATGGCCCCTGTCTGCACTTCCGGGGGTTCCTCTGTTAGTGGAGGGGGCACCGCCCACTCGGAGAACTCGGGGGCTTGAAAGGCTGGCCCCTCACGCTCCCACATTGCACTGGGCCTGCAGGACATCTCACCTGTGGCTCAGGTGTCAAGGCAGGACCCTCTGCGGGGCTAACAGGCCCCCTGGAGCATGAAGTTCCCCGGCCTCCTCCTCAGGACTTCAGTGCTGGCGGCTGGGGGGACTCGAGGTGGGGAGGAGGCCCCAAGGGGGGGCCCGTTCTCAGGCACCTGCCAGTCTGGGTGGAGGACAGCTGCCAGCACTGCCCACCCACATCCCGAGCCGTCCCCCAGGTCCCGTGGGGTGTGAGCCCAGATAGCCCTCACTTGACACCCCCCGGTGGGTATCATCAGTGCCCCGTGGTGCCCAGTGGTGCCGATGATGAAGAGAGTTCACTTCAGCGGGGCGGCTGCAGGTCCAGGCCTGGCCTGGCCTCCTGTCGCCCTCAGCCCGCAGCAGGTGTCTCTCTGTCCCCTGAGCTCTGCTGACTCTCTCTCTCCCTCCAGGACCATCAAGAACTCAGGACTCCGGAGCATCCAGCCCAGAGCCTTTGCCAAGAACCCCCACCTGCGCTACATGTGAGTAGAGCGGGGTCCTGGCCCCTCGAGCCCCTGCCGTGGGACGCGCCTGAGGTGCATGCTTTGCAGCTGGAGGCATGGCCATGGCCAGAGGGGGCCTGGGGCCAGATGTTCTGGGTGTTTATTTTATAAGGGATCTGAGGTTCCATGCAGAACGTCCCAGGGGACGCGCTTCTGACCTCTGGCAAGTCTCCCTTTTCATACTGAGCCACACAAAGGTCACAGAGCTGGTGCCTGCAGCGTGCCGGTGGGGACAGTGCCTGCAGCGTGCCCGGCGGGGACAGTGCAGGTGCAGGTAGGGACCACGTGTCCCTTCTAAGGGAGCCACTAAGCTCCCAGCTGATGGCTGTACCTGGAGGCGGGACTTCCTGCTGCGTGTGGAGGCGGGGCTTCTTGCTGCCAGATGTGCTGATTTTTATTTTATTTTCCCAAGAAGAGCTGGAGGTCTAGTAAAGCCTGTCAGTTTAAACCCTGGCAACTAAAAGTAAAATCACTCCACCCCATTGGCCACACAAGATTGCTGTGGGCAGATGCCACGTGGACGCCAGGGTCATGCGCGGGAGAGGAGCCCTCATCATGGGGGGACAGGGGAGCTCTGTCCCCAATGGGCCGTGGCTGGCTGCTCATGCCCTCAGGCCTTCTAACATTGTGTCACCTGCGCTCTCAGGGGAATCAGGAGGGCTTTGGGGCCTGTCACGTTTCCAGGGGCCACAGAAGAGGGAGCCGGGCTGCATCCCGGGTCACGGGTGCCTCTGAAGTTGGTTGTACCAGGACACCTTTGACTTACCCTGAGGTCCCAGACAGTGACCCACCGTTTCTTTGGGGATGATCTGCCCTCTCTCTGCTGGGTGGTGAGTGACAGGCTGGTGGGCTTTGCGAGGTCCCCAGGCTCTGGGGTCAGGGTGTCTGCTGGGACTCGGTACTGATGGACCTGGGAAGTCTGCCCGACCCTGGGCCCTGTTTTCTCCTGGATCACATCTACCAACACTGTTGACCTTGGGTTGTCGGCCGAGTCCTCCAGCCCCACCTCTGCAGCTGCTCAGCCCTTCCTGGTCTGGGTGTGTTCCCTCTGGCCTGGCTCACACATTGACTGGGCCTCCAGTCTGGGGTTGCCTGAAGTAATGTCGACGAACTGCACTCAAATGAGGGTGTTTCCTTTCACCTGTAGAGCACGTCATGGTTCCCACTGTGCTTTCTCCTACATGATCTCATTTAATGCCGGTAGGATCCTGGGTGGAGGAGTGTGGTGCAGCCTCATTTACAGCCCTGGAGCCCTGACTTGTAAGGCGCAGAAGTAGGTTGCCACCAAGTCCTCTGATTCCCTTCCCAGGGGTCTTTCTGCTCTTCCTCCTAGGCCAGAAGGGGAAGCATTTTTCCAAAAAGTTACTAAGATATTTAGAAAATTGTGTTAAAAAAGGCTAGCATCAGAAGAGAGGAGGGGAAGGCTCACATTGGGTGAGACTTCACTGGGTGCCCAGGACTGTGCTGGTGCTTTTGCAAAGTCAGCCTCACTCCTCGCAGGAACTGAGGGTCAGGTTCTGCTATGCCCATTTCATAGATGAGAACTTCGGGGCTTGGAAGTCATCACTGGCTTCCCTCAAGGTTGAATAGCTGTTAGTGGAACAGCCAGGACTTGGCCTCTAGGCATGTTTTGTCTCTCTCTCTAGTTTTCACAGTAAGAAGTCTTCTTGTGAGGAGAGAGCGAGCGAGCGAGAGAGAGAGAGAGAGAGAGAGAGAGAGAGAGAGAGATTTCCCAGGGGATTTGGCGCCAGCCGTCCTCAGACAGCTCTGTTGAGACAGCGGGTTTCCTTTCTTCCCTATTCAGGTCAAATGCTGTAGCCACAGTCGCATTGCAGCCCGAATATCTCTATTATAGGAGGTTTCAGAGCATTAGCCTCTGGCCCACTTACTTCCAAGAACATGTAACGTAAGAGTCCAGCAGCCAGAATCATCCCCTCATCCCTCTGAGTTGTGGTGCCAGATCTCCCTCGTGTTCGGGTTCTTGTTTCCCCTGAAGAAGCTCTGGGTGCCTTGTTAGCCGTTTCTCTCTGTCCTGGGCAAGTGTGACCTTGATCTTCAGCCGTGGGCGTGTGACGGGTGAGGAGGGGAGGGTGTCCTGATCTCGGCGGAGGGAGGGAAGGGGCTGGAGTGCCAGCCTTTTCGGGACATGAAGGCGACAGTTTCCCCTCAGATTCCCGGGATGGAGACACAGCCAGACTGATTGATTCCGTGTTGTAAATCACTCAACTCTTTTCTCCTTGAAATACCCCCACCCTGGGCCCCAGGACAGTGTACAGCGGCTACGTCAGTAGGCGTTTGCGTCCTCTGCCCCTTGCCTCTGAGAGGGATTGCCCCCGGCGCACTGGTCCCCTCACGGCTTCCCCTTGCGCCTTTTTCTGCTCCTCGTGGAGGACACAGCCATCGAACTCTGTGCAGTTCCCAGGCAGGAGCTCGGGCTCTGAGCTGGAAAGGCCCGGGTTCAAATCCTGCATCTTCTTGTCCTGCTGCGCGACCTTGGGAAGCTGGTGAAGGTCGTGAGTCTGAGGGGATTGTTCTACCCTCAACCAGGACGGCCATTAGGAAGCGCTGACGACAGTGATGACTTCGTGGCCGCTCATTGGCCTCTGATTTCATAGATGAAGCTGGAAGGGGCTCAGAGCCAGCCCCCCCAAGTCCATATCGCATCCCTGCCCCCACCCTGCCCTTTAGGCTCCTAGTAAACTTCCCTCCTGACAGCGAAAATGTCAGGCTCAACGTGGCCCAAACAAGTCTCAATTCAAGGTCACGTCCTCACTCCAGCCTGTTTTCTCTCAGGGTTTCTTGTTAACCCTTTACCTGCCCCCCTCCCACTGTTTAATTCATCCCGTCCCTGAGAGATGCTGCGCCCATCGCTCCCCTTGCCCGCCGTGCTGCCGTCTTGGTTTGTGTCAGCGTCCTCTCTGCTGGCTCCATGGTGACGGCCCCCCGGGGGCTTTCTTCCCTCCACTTTTGTCCCTTCCATTCATCCTGGCACAGTTGCCAGAGCAATATTTAAATACATAAGTTCAGTCGTGCCACTCTGCGGCGTACAGACCTCTAACTGTGTCCTGCTTTCCTTAAGATGGAAGCCACGCCCTCCACATGGTCACAGGAGGCAGCTGACTGGCTGGTTCCCCTCCTGCCTCCGCCCCTGGTTCCCTGCTGGGCCAGGGCCCTCTCTCAGCCCCTCAACCCCTTGCAGGTGGTTGGCGCTTTCTCATCCTTCACTCTGATGCCACCTTCTGAGCGAGACCCTCTGCCCACCCAGTCTTCGTGGCGCTTCTCCTTCCACTCCTGTCGCTCTCCATCACCTCGTGTGGCTTCACCGCTCCCCAGGCCTTATTCCTGTGGACTGGCTGCCAGCATCTCGCAGTCACTTAATTGTTCGCACTCTGTCCCCCCGGGAGGAGGTGAACTCCCATAGAGCGGGCCTTTGTGATGGTCACCACTCTAGCTCCAGCGCCCAGAAACACGCCCGGCACAGGGCGCGCAGTCCAGAGCGATTGGCTGAGTGTATGAGGGACTCTAGTCTAAGGTGGCCATTCTGTGGGCGGCAGGATGGATGTCCGGGGTGGAGAGCTCTTCTGACCAATATCTCACGGGTAAGAGCGGGGCCGGGTCTAAAACTCAGGTCTCGGCACTGTGTGTTTTTTTTAATCCTCATCTAAGGATATGTTTTCATTGATTGTTTATAGAGAGAAAAAGGGGGAGAAAGAGAGAGAGAAACATCAATGTAAGAAAGAGAAATGGATCAGTTGCCTCCCGTATACACACACCCTGACCGGGACTCGAACCCGTTACCTTTGATGTGTGCGATGCTCCAGCCAACGGAGCCGCCCAGTCAGGGCGGTGCTGTCTGTTGGATATTCCTTCCACCATGTCACCCTCGTGACTTTTCCTGGGTCCTGTCTAGCCAAGCTCCTCAGACTTCTGGGGAGGGCAGGAAGGCGCAGTCCGGTTTGAATGAAAGGATGTATTGGCAAGTAGCCTATGCCCAGCATTGACATACAGCGCTGATGCGATAGCACGACAAATGGGACAGTCACGTGCAGCATCACTCTGCTGAAATGTCACATGAGGATGTGCAGCGGAGGCACCTGGTCTCCCGGAGCCTTCTGCTCGCATCGCTCCACCTGCTCACCAGCCGTCAGACCCGGTGCCCACGCTGCGGCCTCTGACGACGTCCATCAACCACTGTGCTGGCTTGGCTGAGTCGTTAAGAGCGTGTGCTCTAGAACACGCTGCCCGAGTTTAAATCCTGGCTCTACCACCTCCCTGTGCATCCTGGGCGAGTTACTTGACGTGTCTGCATATCTGAGCCTTGATGTTCTCCTTTGTAAAGTAGGATAATATGGTTGTCAGCCGGGTTAAGTAGCTGATGCCTGTGAGGCGCTGAGAAGAATGCCTGGCCCACAACAAGAGCCTGATGTATGTTGTTGTTGTGGCTGTTTTTTTTTTTTTTTAAATTTTATTGATGTCAGAGAGGAAGGGAGAGGGAGAGCGAGACAGAAACATCAATGATGAGGGAGAATCATGGATCGGCTGCCACCTGCACGCCCCCTACTGGGGATGGAGCCTGCAATCCGGGCATGTGCCCTGACTGGGAATCAAACCCTGACCTCTGGGTTCATGGGTCGACGCTCACGCAGCGAGCCACACCGGCCGGGCATGGCCTGAATGTTACAGTTTGGTTATGCTCTTGTCAGCCTTACCTTCCAAAAATTCGGTCTAATGCCGAGTAAGCAGCGTGGCCCTGGCTGCGTCTCCTGGCCGTGGAGGTAGACACGGGTCGTGTTTTCCAGCTTCGTTTATGCTCAGTTGGTTTTCTGTTCTCCCCCCCTGCCCTGAGGCTTCATTGCTTCCCATTTGTCCACACCCTCTTCTCATTGTTCTTGTTAGGGACAGTCTAGAAAGTGAGATCAGTCCCTGGCTATTTTGGATCATCATTAATTTCCGTCCCTCTCCGTTCCTTAGCAGGCTGGCAGCCTCCGTCTCCCCCGTTCCTTCTTGATGGATTTCACACGTCTCTCTCATTCCCCACTTAACCCCTGTGCCTCTTGGGGCTGCTGGCCTTGGTCCTGAGGGACCACCCGGTCACCATGTTCTGGGTTGGAGGACAGAGGCGGGTACTGTACAGTGTGACAGGTACCATGAGAGGACACCTGGTCCCCTGTCCTTTCCCACATTGGTGTGCCCAGCTGTGCCCCAGGGGGCATGCGGCTCACCCCCACCCCCAGGCGGCCGTGGGGCTGCCGCTCTGAGTGACAGCTGTCCATCTTCGATCAGCAGCCGATGCCCAGGCCCTCATGGGCGGTGCTCGCGCAGAAAAGAAAACAAATTAAGGCCTTGTAATTATGCAGTCGGGCTTGTTCTTAAATACAGCTTAAGCGGCCGGGCTCCATTTAGAATATTAATAATCGCATTCCCAGCCCTGATCCCCAGCAGCGCTCTGTCTTCCCTCTCTTCCCCTCCCTCCCTCTGCTCTTCCTCCTCGTCCTCTGTCCCTCTCTTGGGTGTAGTCTCTGCTCAGACCTCAGGTGAATGCTCGCTGTGACCGGACTTACTTTTCAGAGATCGTCAGTGGCAGTTGTCACGTGGTTTCATCCCCTGGGGCTGTGCTAGGATGTTCTTGCCCCGCCCACTCCCCTGACTTGGTTGAGCATTGAGAAGAGAGGCACAGTGTTGAACTCGAGGTCACACATACTGGAGTCAGGCAGGCGGCACCTTTCCCAGCGGGATGGCTGAGCAGCTGTGAGACCTGGGTCACGGCGTCCCACCTCTGAGCTGGGTCTCCTGTGGCGAGAAAACCACCTCCCTCTGAGGCTGCTTTGGGTCTTGGCTGAGATACAACATGTGAAGGCCCGGCACACGGCGGGGTCTTTACACAGATGTGGTCTGGTCCCTTCTGTAGTGCGGGGCCACATCAGAATTTTAGGGAGTTTCTTTTTTTTTTTTTTAAATACATTTTTATTGATTTCAGAGAGGAAGGAGAGAGAGAGATAGAAACATCAATGATGAGAATCATGGATCAGCTGCCTCCTGCACGCCCCCTACTGGGGATGGAGCCTGCAACCCGGGCCTCTGCCCTGACCGGGAATCGAACTGTGACCTCATAGACCAACCCTCAGGTACTAGCCATGCCTGCCAGGTGAGGGAGTTTCCTATTCTTGTGGTCCTGACGTCCTCTTTCACTGATGTGCCTAGGACATGCCGGGCACCTGTTAGGCCCCCTGAGCACCTCTGAGATGAGTGCATGTGTCTCTTTAGACATAGGATGGCGTGGTCACCGTGTGGTGTGCAGCTGTGGGAGTCCACTAACCTTTCCCTCTTATGACTAACGACCAGTGCCCTGGGGATTCAGCACCATGGCCAGAGCTCGGGGAGCGCCCTGGGCAGGTGGGCTGTGAACAGCTCCCTGGAGAGAGGTGCCCACGCTCTGGCCTTACCTTCTCTCCAGCATCACTGGCACTGCCGGCGGCTGCCCTATGACCTTCAGTGCAGGGGGCATACTAGACGAGCTGAGGACAGGTGGCGGACAGGGGCCTGCTTTCTGCCTGCCCGCCCCGTGGGAGCCAGGTACAGCCAGGGAGAGGATGTGAGAAAGGCCTGCTCCTCCAGCCCTCTCCTCCCAGGCCCGGTGCACAGGGACTGAGGGCTGTGGTCTATGACTTCGGTCGCCCCGGATGGGGACTGTGTGGGCCACGGGGCTGGGAAGGGACCTGCGCCGGAGCGACGTTCTTTCTTCCAGGCAGAGCTCTCAGGGTCTGCGGTCCAGGGCTCGCTCTGCCCATCGCTTCACCTGTTCTGCTCCTGCTATCCCTCTGCCCATACCCAGTGGCTTTGTCACGTGCTTTCTCGCAGGAATAGTCAGAGGGGGACAAACTGGGAGGGGCACCGCAGCACTGGTGGGTAGTTCTTCACGACACGGTGCCTCCTTCCTTCCCGGAAAGCTTTCCCCTGCGTGTGCAAAACAGAGTCCCAGCCGGATTTCCGGACACCTGGCCTGTGTGTGTTGCATGTGCGTGTGCATGTGTGTGCACCCATAGTAGTGAGCTAAGCGTGTGGATTCTGGAATCAGACACAGTGATTCAGGCCCTATTTTACCATTACCAGCTCCATGACCTTGAACTAGTTGCCTGACCTCTAAGCCTCAGATTCTTTATCTTTAAAATGAGAACAAATCATAACAAGAGCATGAACCATAAAAGGTTGTTGGGGAAATTCAGGGGCCTAATACCTTTAAAGCATATAGCGATGAGTTCCTAACAGGCACTCGTAAGTGATATTTCCCAGAAAATTACTTCTGTATCCCAATTTTCTTCACACGATTGTCATTAATGATTCCGAAAAAAGTCCCCATAGCAGGCGAAAATGATTAGCAAGTTAATTAATTGTTTGCACTTGTATTCAAAGCTCCAGGTTTTAAATTAAGTTGAGGTCAGCCACGGTCATGCTGGTATAAGAAGGAACTGGTCGAGGTTGGCACCATGTTCCATGCAAGGCGTGTGAAATTCATACCATTGGGCGACGCTTACCTGCATGCTTTCATTGAGCAGTGCTTGCGGTCAAGGTGCAAACCATGCCTTCTCTCTGTGACTAGGACTGTGAGCAGGGACCCGGCCACAAACCCTCATGGGCACGGTCACCTGCGAGCGCCAGCCTTGCCAGGCCCAAGCACCCATGTGCGCTTCCCTCTCATTCCCCAGAGCCTCCATTCAAAGGGCTTTGTCTCGTCCGGCCAGTGTGGCTCAGTGGTTGAGCATCCACCTATGAACCAGGAGATCACGGTTCGATTCCCGGTCAGGGCACATGGTAGGGATTGTGGGCTCAAATCCCAGTGTGGGGCGTGCAGGAGGCAGCCGATCCATGATTCTCTCTCATCACGGATGTCTCTCTCGCTCTCTCCCTCTCCCTTCCTTTCTGAAATCATTAAAAATATATTTTAAAAAAGGGTCCTGTCTCTATAGACAAATGGCCTCTCACCCCCAGTTTACCTCCATCCTCACGCAGCCACAGAAGGTGAGGAAGCAGCTCCCTGAGAATCCATGTGGAACCAAGTGGGGTGGGGGTCGGCTCTGGGTCCCACTTATTCAACACGAGATATGATGCTTGTCGCATCTCGTCCCTGCATCAGCCCGTGCTCGCTGCCAGGTCTCTGCGGGAGGGAGGCCACGGGAAACAGGAGCAAACACCCCTTTCCCAAACATCGTGTGGAACTGGACAACGGCGGCCAAAAGGCCGCGCGGCATGAATTACAGAAAGCGGGGGTGATGGCATTGTTTGGCCAGTAAGTGAAAGCCCTGAGTCATGAGGCCAATAGCAGAGAGGGAAGCAGAGAAGTGCAATTAAAAGGAGAAAAGAGATGTTTGCAGCTGACACTGGCGCGAGATGGAGGTGGGGGCGGGTGGCCGGGCAGCGGGCCCCGTCATGGCTGCGGCGCAGAAGGACACGCTCTTGCTGGCAGGCGAGGCGGGCGAGAAGGGAGGCCAGCGCTCCCGGAGGCGAGAGAGTGGTGGCAGGGAGGCCTGGTGGGGGCTTTGGGAGTGAGATAGCGGTAGGGTCTGAACTCCCAGCAGTTGAGAGGCAGCTATGACGGAGAGGTCTGTGTGCAGACAGCTGGAATCGGGGTAAAGCGGGTCCCGGCGTGGGCGGGTCTCTCAGAGCCGTGGGGTCCTGGGGAGGTTCTTCAGGGCACCTTGTGTCTGTAGCTGGACCTTCTTGCTAACACCTTCTGACCTGCCCTTTCTAAGGGTTAGAAATGACTTATTCTAGAGCGGGGCACATGCCTGGGCAGGCGGACATTATGCATATAGGGGCATGGCTGCAGGGGGCGTGGCCACGCCGACTGCATCCCACCACCCTGTGGGGCCAGCACAGGTTCAAGACCACGGGGAACCACAATCTGAGCCCCAGGCAAACGTTTCAGACGGGTCTCGTCCCCCCGGTTCTCCCAGAAAAAGAGGGAATGCACGGACTTCCATGAAGGAGCGTGACTTGTGTACCCCATGCCTGGCACCGCCTGGCATGGACGGGGCACCACATTAGTACGTGTTGAGTGGTGAAGGGGTGGAGGTTGCCTTACCATATAGTCAAGCTGGGATGATACTGAGCCTTCTTCTGTTTAGAGTGTGCGTATCTCTTTTGTTCTGTGCTGTCAACCAACACCCTGAAGTGTGCATGGCATTCAGTGAAATTGTGCAAACTTCGGAGAGAGGAAGAGAACTGACAGTTGGGATTCCAGGGTAACCGATGTGAGCTGGGGCTGTTTGGGCCACCAGGACACGGTGAGCCAAGCCAGGCCACCTGTCACCAGTACTTGTTGTTTTTTAAAACAATGATTGCATTTATTTTTTAAAAATATGTTTTTATTGATTTTAGAGAGAGTGGAAGGGAGAAGGAAAGAGAGATAGAAACATCAATGATGAGAGAGTGTCACCGATCGGCTGCCTCCTGCACAACCCCTAGTGGGGATCCAGCCCCCAACCTGGGTTTGTGCCCTGACCGGGACTTGATTCATAGGTCAGTGCTCAACCACTGAGCCACGCCGGCCAGGCCAGTCCTGCTGAATGAATGAGTCAGTCTTGTATCCTTGCAGCTATCTAGAGACGAGTGAAGTTTTTGTGGGTTCTGCCTCCTTTAATCAAATTACTTCCGTTTATTCTCGGGTTCATTCAACAGCTATTTACTGAGCGCCTACTATGTCCCAGGCATTTTGCTTGCACCAGGGACACAAAGAGAAAGGCTGTGGTTGGACTGGAGGGCTCTGAGAGGGAGTCACGGAGGAGGAGGAGTCTGCCAGGAATTCCGGGAAGAGCCATAGGGTCCAGGAAGGCTGTCTCAGCGAGAGCTCATTCCACATCAACTCAGCACCCGTGGCTGGAGGCTGGGAGTAGAACTGTGGCCAAGCAGATGGGCCCTCGACTTCACCGGCTGCGTGGACTGTGTGCCATCAGCTACCACATCAGAGAAGCCCTCCAGGTGTGATGGGGAAGGGAGCCGGGAGGCCGGCGTCTGCCCAGACGTGGAGCGGGGTCCTTCCCGCGCTGGGCAGGGCGAGGGGCTCGCAGACACCCACCTGTACTGAGAAGGGGAGGGAGCTGGTGCCCCTGCAGCATCGGGCACCGTGCACCCTGCCCTTCTTTCTCTGCTGGACACACAGTGGCCACAGGACTGGGCCAGGGTGGCAGCTGCCCGTGTGTTGCAGGGGTGGCAGGTCCAGACCTCCCTGGTCCTCCCGCACGTCTCCGGAAGAGGCTGGGTGGGGGTGGCGGGTGCACAGGAAGCCGGAGCAGGAGCAGGGAGCTGGGCGCCGCTTAGAGAAGGCCCATCTGCCTCCCCATCCAGGCTTTTGACTGTAATATTCAAATGTTCCTCATTATTTTCCTTGGATGAGGTTGGTATCCTGATGATATTAATTATTCTTAAAGGTCAACAGCGCTCTTTCGAATCCCCTTCTGTTCTAGCCCATCATCAGTTAATTAATTGGAAGCCGTTTAGCAGCGTCTGCGAGCTCGGTGGGTGTCTGGTGTGAGGTTTCCTGTTGGTTCCCGCCACGTACCCATTGCTCCCAAGGATTGAGGAATGGAGCCTGGACCCGCCCCGGCCGCCCCCTGCTTGGTTCTGGACGCTTTGGAGGTGTGGCCTTATCAGCTTCTTCTTTGTGAATGTGGCCAGTGTGCGTAGCCCATTTCCCCTGGGCACCTGTGTGTGGCAGGCACGGTGTGGGCGCCCGTGTGTTATTTTAGTCGGTTCTCACCATCAGATAAATGTGCCCATTTTCGAGGAGAGAAGGGTGAGGCTCCGCTAAGCATTGCAGAGCTAGAACGTGGCCAAGGAGGACGGAGGCGCCTGGGAGCCTGTGTCCTTGTTTGCTGTGGTGCTGGTGCCCTGGGGCGTCTGGGGTGTGTGTGGGGAGCCCTGTTCTCTGGGAGATGGGTCTGGGTTCGAATCCTAGTCCAGGCCCTGCTGGTTCATCACTGGCACAAGCATGTGACAGGAGCTGGGCTCTGTTCTTTCAGTGTCTGCGCATTCGCTCCTCTCCAAAACCTGACATGTGCAGTGGGGATGCCTTGGCAGCTGGAGGGCAGTGGTTGGGTATCAGCCTGTGAACCAGGAGGTCAGGATTCGATTCCGGGTCAGGGCACAGGCTAGGGTTGTGGGCTCCATCCCCAGGAGGGGACGTGCAGGAGGCAGCCGATCCATGATTCTCTCTCATCATGGATGTTTCTATCTCTCTCTCCCTCACCCTTCCTCTCTGAAATCAATAAAAAAATATTTTTAAAAAAATCAATAGAAAGATATCCTAGGGTGAGGATTAACAACCAAAATGTCACTAGTCGGTCGGTGGTCCTGGAAGTGGCTCCCAGACCACCCCCCTCGCCCGGAGCAGCTCAGCAAAGCCAGCCGCACTGACAGTGGCTCTGACACCGGAGCTGGAGAGCGTCTCCCCATGCGTCCCCAGACCCACCGGTGGCCTGCCCCGCTTGCAGGAGGGCTGGAGGCCTCAGGAGGTTTCTTCAGAGAGAGGCCCAGAGCAGCTCTCTGCTCACGACGTGCTGTGTGGAGAGCCATCGGCTGTCCCTGGACCCCAGGAGCAGCTCTCAGAAGGGACAGGTGTCTCCACCAGCTGTCATTAGCAGGATCTGCCTCCTGCCTCCTGGAGAGCAAGGGGCCCTGCCCCCCGCTCCCGCCCGCTCCCCTGGCACCACCCGCCCCGCCAGCGCTCCAGGCAGCGTCCTCACCAGCAGCCAGTCCGCCCTGGCTCCCTCCCCCTCGATAGCTCCTGCTCTCCCTGCAGTCGGTAAGGGCACAGTTCCTTGATTTTCACACAGATGCTCTGGGCCTCTGCTTTTCTGTTGTCAGAACGGCCCTCAGTGAGAACCAGCGTGATGTCCTGGCTCTGCCACCGTGACGTGGTTCACTGCGGAGCCTCCTGGGGCCCGGCCCACCCTGCCCCTGTGTGGGCACCGCTGGGATGCCCCCTGTCGGCCAGGCGTGCCCCCCTGGGCCCCGGAGGCAGCTCACGTGCTTTGGGGAGATGAGCTTTTGGTTGATTTGCCTGCAAAGGGCAAAACCCCCCTGTCCATGTCGCTTCGTTGAGCTGGGATTTTGTTGATGCTTGAATTCAGCCGGCGTAGCCTGGGTCTCGGGTATTTGCTCTAATGGGCTTGGACTTGTGGCGACTGGAGATGGGCAGATAAGGGAGAGGCGCCAGGCATGGGAAATGATAGATGGTAGAGATCAGCCAGAGAACATGCGTGCGTGTACGCGTAACCCTGGGCACAGACGATGGGGTGGTAAAGGCCGGGGGCGGGTGGGGGCAGGCTAGAAGGGTCACGGGGGGAAAAAGGGGGGCATCTGTAATACTTTTAACAATAAAGTTTTTAAAAAATAAAATAAAAGATAAATGTCACACTAAGGGAAAAGAAAAGATAGATTGTGCAAGGGCCAGGCATAGTGCCAGCTCCTTTCTGTACCCGATCTGCCATCCCCAGGAGCCTGGCCTGCTGCGATCCCCAATGTGCATGTGGGCAAAAGGCGGCACAGACTGATCAAGTAACTCCCCCCGGGTCACAGAGCTCGGAGCTCAGCGGCCGGCCGGGCACCCAGGCCCACGTGATGCTGGCGCGGTGGGAATTCCGTGGCGTTGGCTGCGTCTTTGCTGAGCGCGCACTGTACTTCAGCTGCCGTACAGGCGGTCAGACTGACCAGAAATGGTTCCCTGCCTTCAAGAGAAGCCGTCTGACGGGGGAGGGCAGCACACGCACAGCTGTCACTCCAAGCCAGCAGTCGGCAATGTGGGCTGTAGTGGGCGCCAAGGCACAGAGCAGGAGGAGAGAGAGGAGGGCAGGTTTTCAGAGGGGCTGGCAGCTGTGCCCTCGGGGAGCGCCGGGAAGCTCTGAGGGGCAGCCAGCACGGGCACACCCTCTGTTGATCCGGAGGTGGGAGGTGGGGAGTGAAGAACGGGGAGGGAGGGAAGTGGGGAGAGTCTCTCTGGGTTCGGAGGTGGAGGTCGTGGCACAGAAAGACCTGGGCTTCCAGGGGAGTCTGCCCTGAGCTCTCCAGCCCAGAGGTACTGGGGGAAACCGGCGGGCTTCCCTTCCAGCGAGCTGAGCCGCGGGGCTGCTGGACTGGGGACAGGTTGCATCCGGGCAGGGCGCCCGACTTTACACTGGGACTCGCAGTCCGCTTCCCTGTCCGCTGCCTGCTCCTCTCCACTGACGCCTCGGGGAGTGCGGCCTTTACGGATGGCCCAGCGCCACCCCGTCCGCCACGGTGCCCTGGCCGCCATGGCCACGCGCACTTGACATGCGGCCAGTCCACGCTGAGCGCCGTGAGTGCAGAATGCACGTGGATGTCACAGCCACCGTTCCCAGAAAGACAGAAGATGAAATACCTAGTATTTTCCTATTGAGCACAGGTCGAGCTGCTGATGTTTTGGATTTATTGGCTCCAGTCAAAGACGTGAATTCAGCTTCTTTCATTCCACTTTTTAAAATGTGACGACGAGTCAGTTCCGAGCAGCATCTGTGCTCGCTTTCTGTTTCTATTGGCGAGGCCAGGGGCTGGCACACTTGCTGTCTGTGAAAGGCCACACATTACAGCTTTGTGGGCCATTTGGTCTCTGTCGCCACGGCTCGACTCTGCCTCTCGAATGCAGGATTGAGCTGTATTAGTTTCCTCCTGCTGCTGTGACGAGTTACCAGGAACCGTGTGGCCTGGAAGCACTAATGTGTTGTCTCACACGTCTGTAGATTAAACGCCCGGCACGGGTGTCTCTGGGCTACAACCCGGGTCCCGGCAGGGCTGTGCCCCTCAGAAGGCTCTTGGGAGCATCGGTTTCCTGCTCTCCCGGCTCCCGGAGGCTGCCCCCAGTCCTTGGCTTGTGGCCTCTTCCATCATCTCTGTCCTTCGCTCACGGTCGAATCTCTCTCCCTGAGCTTCTGTCTGCCTCCCTCTTCTGCTCTTAAGGACCCTGTGATTACATTGGGGCCATGGGATGAGGAAGGTCCATTCTCTTACTCCCCAGGGAGTTTCGGGCCCAGCAGGGCGGCACCCGGAAGCATGCAGCTCCCCCACCCGGAAGCTCTCCCAGCCCCTCCTCTTGGGTTTGCACGGAGGCTTGCTGACCGAGGCAGGACCATGGGTGACCGATTCACCTGCCCCTCTCCTTCCTGGAGCTCGGGGGGTGGGACTAAAGGTTCCACCCCTGCTCATGGTTTACCTGGCAGCCACCCCCATCTGGTGGGGTTTCCACACTCACCTCCCTCTCTGAGGTGATTTCAGGAACTGAGGACAAGAGACCAAATATATATATTTAAAATATATATTTATTGATTTCAGAGAGAAAGGGAGGAGAGAGAGAGAGAGAGAGAGAGGGAGGAGAGAGAGAGAGAGAGAGAAACATCAATGATGAGAGAGAATCATGGATCGGCTGCCTCCTGCACGCCCCCTCCTGGGGATCGAGCCCGCAGCCCGGGCATGTGCCCTGACCAGGAATCGGACCGTGACCTCCTGGTTCGTAGGTCGATGCTCAGCCACTGAGCCACACCCTGGTGAGACCAAATGTTATAACAAAAGGTGCCCTGATTGTGCTTCTCTCTCAGGAAGCCCCAAGGGTTTGGGCAGCCGTGAGCCAGGAACCACGGACAAAGACCAAACATCTATTTCTTATCACAACCGTCATTTCTCTAGACACGCCGTGTGGGTGATATTTCTGCTGGACTCTTCGTGGAGAAACCTCTGTGGCCCAGTGAGTGTGAGAGCCTCCGGCCAGGTCCTTCCTTCGTAAAGGCTCTGAGAAGTCGTGCAGGGCAAGCCCGTTTGATTTTGTTCAGTACAACATTTTTCAAGAAGCATGAATTTTTTTTCCCTCTTTTAATCCCCATTAATACCCTGCAGACCTCGATTCCCAGGAACTTGCTCTGGGAAACCCTGGCGTGGCCCCGCACAGGGCCGTGGGGACAAGCTGCTCCCGCCTCCTGATCGAAGGTCAGGACACCAGTCATGCCACTTGAGATCTGATTAGAGAAAGCATTTTGGCTTCATTAAGGTTCATTAAATGAGCCATCCAGTGCCATTTAGCTGAATAAAAACGGCTCAAATGGCTTTAGCCCCCCCACCCCCTTTTAGAGCAATTTAATTGAGGAAAAGCAAATATGTCAGTGATGCAGACAAATATCTCTTGGCCTTCGAGGGGAACATCACCGGCTCTGGGTTTTCGGGGGCCGGCAGCAGGCCTTGGTGACGAGATGGTGTGGTGCTTGCCTCTTCCTTCCACTTCCCCCTGAGGAGTGGGTGGCGGTGAGGCTGACCGCGCGGGAAGTCACAAGGTCAAGGCTGAGGAGGTCTCAGGTCCCCGCTCATGGAGACGCGGGCGGCATCTGTCAGCCTCCTCCTTCTCCCCCGGGTTGTTCCTTCCACACGCTCTCTGTGGGGTTGGGACTGCCCCGTGGGTTGGTGGGGGTGGGGGGGGTGGTGTCCTCCTTCCCTGACCTTTCCTCCAGGGTCTTCAGCAATTTCAGAAGAACCCACCCGACATGGAGGGGCAGGGGGCTGCTTCTTCCAGGGGGGGATGAGAAGAAGACCGACAGACAGCTGAGGGGCTGGTGGGTCTCAAGGGAAGGAGAATGGCACCTTTCCAAGGACTGCCTTCGTGGGTGAAGGAAATGAGGTTTATATCATGTGCTTGCAGCCTGTGAGCCTTGCTGGTGCCTGGCCAGCTGTGCTTGGCGCTCTGAGCCCACACTGCACTCAGAAAAGGGTCTTTTGTAAGAGCAGAGAGATCCCCACAGAGGTCAGGGACCGTGGCATTCGCCTCTGAGGCAAGCGGAACAGACCGCAGGTTCTGGTCTCTCTGTTAATAGGAGGAGACTGGTGTGCCCGGGGAAGCTGACCGAGTGGACAGAGAGCAGATGGGGGCTCAGGGGCTGGAAGCTAGAGTGACCGGGCGCAGACGGAGGGAGGGAGGGACAGACTCCTGACATGGAAGCTTTCAGGGGTCGCAGCTGGACAGTCAACTTGGAGTCGATGCTGCGGGGGCTTCTCCGTCTGCCCAAGGGCTGGAGGCACCGGAAGCCGCGGTCCTGGGTGAGCAGCACGCGCCGCGGTGTCCCCGCCCCGCCCTCTCTAACTTGTACGATAATGCGATTCCTTATTCTTTATTTGCCCGGAATGCCTGTTATTTTAGTTCTTTCAGAATCCAATTTTCTCGTGACATTTCTGCCTATCGTAGCAAAGCATGACCTTTGCCAGGGGACATTGCCGGCCGCCTGCGCCTGCCTCGGCCCCGACGGTCCTCCCGCCCCACCTGGACCTCTCGGGTCTCGCCCCCTCACCCCCTCCCGGCTTCTGTTCCCAGGGCTCAGCGATCCGATCCGGTTCCAGTGCTGAGGGCTTGGTTCAGGGCGCGCTGGGGTGGGGTGGACAGTGCGGGGGGCTGGCCTTGTCCGACATGTGCTGCCACCCACGCTGCTGTGGGTGGACAGCCAACCAGGGAAAGACTTGCCCTGGTGAATCCCTCACATGTACTGGGACATCACAGGGGCTAGTGGTGATCAAAGGCTGATACTGAGCTTGTTGCCCTTGACCAAGTGGTCCCTGCCCTTCTCCGCCGGCCCCTGCACCCTCGGCACAGGGGCTCCCTCCCCATCAGCCACGGGCTGTCCCCAAAGACAGGGCTGCCTCAGGGGAAGGGCCAGCCCTGCCCTCAGGCTGACCTGTGTTTGGACTCCTGCTCCTGGGTGAGCTGTGGTGCTCGGGGTCTCACCAGCCTCCACGTCTCCCACGGCGATCGGATGCTCCCCTTGGCTGCCCCGCGGGCACCTCAGCATTTGCCAGGGGGGCTCTCAGTCCCCCCAGGCGTGACCCTGGCAGCTTTTCTCATGTCACTGATGCCGCCACTGCTTGCTGGGCTGCTCAGGTCCTTCTCCTTCTCTGCCAGTTCCAACCCAGTAGGAAGTCCTGGCGGCTCCACCCCCAGCACCTCGACTCCATCCCCTGGTGACCTGTGCTCCCTCTCCTGCCTGCAGCAGCGCAGCCGCCTCCTGAATGCGCCCAGTGTTGTCCTTGGTTCTTAGAAACGCCCATCAGATCCTGCCCTGCCCTACAGAACCCCCGGCTCCTTAAAATACAGCCCAACTCCCTGCCATGCCAGCAAGGGGGTGCAGCACGCCCCCCTCCTCCTCGCCCCAGACCGCTCTCCTCTCTACCCAGGCCCCGCTCAGGCCTTGGCCCACGCTCCCTCCACTTCCTGGAGCACTGCTCCCTGGCACGGCCCCTTCCCCCTCCTCTCCTCCAGCTCCCCTGTGACCCACAGAGGCCACTGCGCTGGCCCGCGCCCAGCTGCCAGCGCCCTCTCCCGCCCAATTCCTGGCCTCGCTGGGTCTGTCCCCGGCCTCCGCTCAGCACAGCTGCAGTTCTGGTGGCTCCTCATTCTTGACTCCAGAGCAAGTTCCCGAGGGGCCCTATCAGCCGTCCACCCCCGCATTCCTCAGGGAAGCCTATATTTGTCTCTACGCAAATATTTGTGGGAGAAGCCCTCTAAATATAGACGCACCTGTGAGCGTACACGCATACGGGTGTGTGTGTGTGTGTGTGTGTGTGTGTGTAAGCAGGTCTCTGTTTGCATCTATTACCACACGTCTAATAGACACAAACACACACATTGTGTGTGCGCATCCACGCGCGTGCAGGTGTTCACCTGAGTGCGTCCTGACCCGTCACCAGATGAGAGCAGTGCTCCCGGGGCCGCTTCAGCTCCAGCAGTGCAGAATGGCTGCCTCTACAGCCGGGATCACATCCCAGGGCGTTTGTTGGGCCTGGCAGATAATAGCGGTGGGTGTCGCTTCTTTTATTCGAAGACGGATGGCTGCTCCTTCCCCCTGTACATCCTAATGAGGACAATTAAGTAGCCATTAGGGGGAGAAAAGAAGTGTGAACAAAGGCTGATGTCTGGATCAGTGAGGGGCGTCTCCGCCGGGAGGGACTGGCTAGCGGGAGGCAGGCGCTGTGCGCAGTTTCCTCGGCGTGTTCAGAGGGTTGGGGGTGAAAGGTTCGGAGTTCCCGTTGTGAGAAGTCCTAGGGACCTATAGCACAGCGCCCTGCACGGTTAGCGTGCTGTATTATATGTGCCAGGATCTGTTAGGAGGGTACAGCTCATGCTAAATGTTCGCATCACAAAAAGAGAGGGGGCCCTGGCCGGTGGATAGAGCATCGGCCTGTGGACTGGAGGGTCCCGGGTTTGATTCCGGTCAAGGGCATGTGCTTTGGTTGCAGGCTCCATCCCCTGGTCAGGGTACGGAAGGCAACCAATCGATGTATCTCTCTCACATTGATGTTTCTCTTTCTCTGTCTCTCCCCCTCCCTTCCACTCTCTCTCTCTCTCAAAAAAAAAAGGGGGGGGGAAGGAAACTGTTAATTAGAGGTGATAGATAGTTCAGTGTATGGCATTGTGGATGGTGATGGTTTCATGGAGTGTACTCACCTTCAAACTCAAAGCGTCGGCCTGCGGACTGAAGGGTCCTGGGTTCAATTCCCGGTCAAGAGCACATGCCCGGGTTGCGGGCTCGATCCCCAGGAGGAGGCGTGCAGGAGGCAGCCGATCCATGATTCTCTCTCATCATTCATGTTTCTATCTCTCTCTCTCTCTATTCCTCTCTGAAATCAATAAAATATATTTTTTTAAAAAGAGAAAAATTTTTACTTGTGGAACTTAGCCCTTTGAAAGGCTTCAGAATCCCCTCCAAACCTGGCCTATGGCCTGGACTAGTGGCAGGCAGATGGATCGCAGGATGAGGCAAAGGAGGAGAACGATCAGGCCGGGCTCCCATGCAGTGGCCATGCCTGCCCCCAGAGCACCATTAATTCCCCCTTTTTCTGTCTCTCCTGCAGAAACCTGTCGAGTAACCGGCTCACCACACTCTCATGGCAGCTTTTCCAGACGCTGAGTCTTCGGGAATTGTAAGTCCGGTGTTGGAGACCGCCCAGCCTGGCGGAGTGGTGGTGGAGGTTGGGTGGGGAGTGTCGAGCAGCGGAGCCACCCGGGCTGGGCGTCACCTGAAGGGGCTGCTGGGGTTGGTGACGTGGGGTGTACCATGTTCAGTGAGAGGCCGCCAGCCCGTCGCTTGATTTCGGATGCTCTTTCCAGCACCTCACAGTTCCTAAGACAGGAATCTCGCTCTCAGCAGGACCCAGTTTTGTCATCGCTAGGTGATCAGTGCTAACGGCATGGATGTTTGTAGGAGGAAAGGGCATTGATCAGTTTATGGTAAATAACACGGATACTGTCGAACCTTGCAGTGGATCAGGCGTGCTTTTGTTTCCCGGACCTTAGCTTTACCGCCACAAGCATCCTGGGCGGCAGGCGGCATGCTGCTTCCTTATGCAGTGGGCCGCTACACGTTCAGGTGCGGGTTCTGAGCCCAGAGAGTCATAGGAGACGCAGCCAGATCACACAGCGAGGGCCAGGCAGAGCCGGGCCCTGAACCCGGGCCTCTGACCTCCGTTTGCTCGTCTTTCCCGCCTCCCATTCTCTGCCAGCCTGTCTGGCTTGAGCGTGGGCATCGGTCCGCCTGTGGCCTGCTTAGCTTTGCTGCATTTCTAGGCGGTTCAGTGCCCCCCTTCCCTGGCCAAACACATGTTGGGTGGATGAGTGGAAATTTGTGAGCGCTGCCGAACCAAACAGCTCCTGTTGGTGCGTGAGTCATCAGGGCATCTCTGCCCGAGGGACAGCGTGTGATGTCGAGGGAATCAACCAGGAAATTCATTGCGAAGGAGCTGGGGAGCATGAACTTAGGGAGTCAGGGTTCCAGAGACAGCTCGTGCTCCCTGTGGCTCGTGACTCGGGCCCAGGTCCCTGCATGCAGACTGCCTCTCTGCCTTCACCACAGGCAGTGGCTGGGAGCCTGCCACGCGGTGGCCTTTAGCACGTGTCCTTCCAGCTGGTCCGGCCCGAATTCTGTTTCTGACCCAGCGCTGGGGAGGGGAATGCTTCCATCCAGCGTCCCAGCAGCCCATCACCCTCTGGCCTTGTCTACCCTGCTCACCCCCATGGGCATCGTGCCCTCGAGGCTTAAGGCCCTGCCAGGGCCGGGCAGGGCACGGACCGTCTCATTGCCCGTGTCGGAGAGTTCGGGCAGTCCTGCTGCGGGTTGCTTTCCTTTCTCAGGACTTTGCCCTCCCACCGGCTGCTCCTCTTGTGTGGGCACAGTAGGCAAGGGGATCAGGGTTCCTTAGTCCCGTGGGGCTGTGGCCAGGGGCACACCAGTAAGAACTCCTACCCGAGCTCGTAACAAGGTAAGTGCATACGTATTTGTGTATAAAGCACGGAAACGCTAGACGGTCACAGACATCTGACTGTCAGGTGGTTACACGCGAGTGTTGTCTGCGTTTCCATCTTTGAAGGTAGAAAAGCCCTCAGAGGTAACTCAACAGGCGGTGCCGTTGCTAACGCTGTTTCTCAGGACCCACTCTGGGCAGGCACTGGGCCAGCCAGTCTATCGAGTGTTGGGCGGTACTTGCTTCAGTCCTTACAGAAATTCTACAGGGAGGAATTATTACTGTCATTCACACTGGGAACACTGAGGTACTTAGGTTAAGTATCTTGTGTAAGGTCACCCATTAACTCAGTGGGTAGCCTGTGGACTCAAGCTCTTGACCATTGTGCTCAGCTATCTCCCAACTTCTTTAAAAATTGCATTTATTGGGGTGACATTGGCTAATAAAATTATATAGGTTTCAGGGGTACAATTCTATAACACGTCATCCGTACAGTGTATTGTGTGCTCACCACCCCAAGTCAGGTCTCCTTCCATCATCATCATCTGTCCACCCTTTATCCTCTTCTACCTCCCCCCGCCTTTCCCAGTGTTTTCCGTCTGTTTCCAATCCAAGGATCTGTTCTACGATAATTTTCAAAGAATGAATGATGGCACTTTTTCCATATGTAGCCCTAGGAGTGATCAGGGGCCCTGACATAAGTGAGCTAATTGGGGGCTCTCTTTTTTGGGGGAGTCTTGCATCAAGTTACCCTGGAGTGCCTGAGCCCAGCACCTGTGGGCGGCCAGGGACAGATGTTCTCTCCTGGGATCACCTGGGGCCTGCAGTTGCCTACACTATTGAGAAAACGTTCAGAAAAATCAATGGATGAGAAATCCGTGGCGTGCTGTCCTGGCGACCAGTTCTGTGGAGTTTTAGAGACAGTTGTTCGAGGATATATATTTAAAGCCAATGCCAGGCTCCTCCCAGAGGATCATGGGATTCTGCATTCATCTCTGCCCGGGATCGATTCACCGTGCGCTGCATGTGACTTATGGAGGAATGAAGACATTCGTCCGCGCGAGTCAGTGCGTGAGCCCCTGTCCACGGAGCATTTCATCCTGTCGCCTGTTAAATAGGAAAAGAATTCACTTGTAAGAGAAAGAAGCCCCTCTGAGGAGCCATCGCCCTGGCGGGGGTCTATTTTTTGAGGAAGAATTGAGTGGCCAGAGTGGAAAATTTATCTTTTGGCCGGAGGGGCCGCGTGTTGGCTCTTGGCTGTGGCTATGATTAAAATCCAAACAATCTCAGTTCCTGGCCCGCGGGAGAGGGGGCAGTGTTTTCTTGTCCGACGTCCTGATTAGTCCACATGGCGCCATCTGCCAGGAGCCGTCAGGCTGCCAGGGTCTGCCCGTGGGCCTGTGGGCCTGTGGGCCTGTGGGCAGGGTGCGGGGTGGGCCGGCTCTTTGCAGGAAGTTAGAATTTCGTCCCGGAGGAGAGGCCGGAGGAGATGGCTCTGTGCGCTGTGGCAGCCAGAAGGGTGAGGCCGAGGCTTAAGTGACCTTCTGCAGGCACCGAGGGCAAACTAGGGCATTCAGCCATTTCTTGCTTTTTAAAAATATCTTTTTATTGAATTCAGAGAGGAAGGGAGAGGGAGAGAGAGATAGAAACATCAATGATGAGAGAATCTTGGATCGGCTGCCTCCTGCACGCCCTCTATTGGGGATGGAGCCCGTAACCCGGGCATGCGCCCTGACCGGGAATGGAACCCTGACCTCCTGGTTCATGGGGTGATGTTCAGCCACTGAGCCACACCGGCCAGGCCCTTTCTCAGTTACTTTTGCACGAGATGGAGGCTGTGGTCTTGGCCCTGCCCCTGGCCCAGGTTGTGTCTCTCTCGCTGAGAGGACTGGCAGCGTCTTCAGAGTTGTCAGCACTGTTCCAGGGCCTGGCTTTGAGGAGATGCGAGTTGGCGTTGCTCAGTGCTCTCAGAAGTTTCTGGTTAAGGCAAGATGGTGTTTTTTCTTACAGGGAAGACTGGAACTGCCTGGCAGAAATCAGAGCAAGAATCCGAGATTATCTTAGAGATAATGAATTGGCAAGGGAGAAGCTTGGATTCTGTGTCCCATGCTGTAATTTAGGCAAGAGGCACGGAGGATAGAAACTGACGGCACAGAACCCTCCAGAAATACCCCGGGGACCGTTCCCTTCATGCCCTGCACACACGGCAGGCGGGATTCAAATAGATTGGAATACTTCATTTTCTTAAAGCAAAGTGATCGTTACTCCTGCTACAATTTGCAGATTTAATCGACTTGGTGAAGGGTTAGCTCAGTATCGGGAATGGGGTTGAGCTATCCTGGCGCTATCCTTTCCCAGTCCTGGCCCTGACCACTCCCCATGGATCTCCGAGAAGTCACTGAGCCGTCATGTTCATAATAGTGCAATCATCATCATCGTCATCTCGGCCTCTTCACAGCCCCTGGTCATTCACAAAGCACGTGAGCACACGTCACTAACCCTCACGATAACTGTGTGAAGAAGGAAGGCCGAGCGCAGTTGCCCCCATTTTACAGATGGGAAAACAGAGCCTTGAGAATTAAGGTCCCGGCTGTATTGCTTTCCCAGCGCTGCCGTCCAGTCTCACCACTAATCTGGGGGCTTAAATAAACAGAAACTGCTTCTCTCACTGCTCTGGAGGCCAGAGTCCAAAATCAGGACTCAGCCGGGCACGCTCCCCAGAGGCTCACGGGAGCTCATCTTTCCTGCCGTTTCCAGCCTCCCGGCTCGTGGGTCCTTGGGTTGGAGCACCGGCGTCCGTCTTCTCACGCTGTCCGTGCATCCTTCCCATGTCCTCGTCTTTGGTCTCTCTCCCCACTTTCCCTTATAAAGATGCCCGTCATTGGATTTAGGGTCCACCCTCCATCCAGAGTGACCTCATCCCACGATCCTTGACGTGATTACGCCCGTGAAGACCGTGTTTCTAACACAGGCTACCTTCACGGGCGCTGGGGATGGGACTCGGCGTGTCCTCTGGTCCGGGGGCACTGGTCAATGCATGCTGGCTCCACCCAGGTCTTCTGGGTGCTTTTCCTGCCACGGGACTGTGTTGTCAGGAGGCCCTTGGCCTTTTGGGCATGCGCTCCTCTGTGACAGCAGACCTGGTCCCTTCCTCAGTTTCCACGTCCTGGCCCTGGCCTAAGGGCTGCCCCCGGCAGCCATGCTGTGGGGGAGGGGAAACCAGAGATGACTGCTGAGCATCCAGGCTTCCTTAACACCCAGACTTGGCCGAGGCCCCCAGCAGGGTGTCTGGCGCACATGCCCCAGGGGGCCGAGCGAATCTGTGGGAGCCCCCAGGGCCCTGCCATTAGTCCCGCCATCTGGGGGCAGGGCTGGGTGTGGGCCATCTGCATTATTGATGAGAGGGAGGGCCGCCCTGGAGGGTCCCTGTCTGTCCCTGCTGCCTGGCTGAGCTCCTGGCTGGGGCCCCGGTCTCCTGGGCCTGCCCTGCTCTGCCCTCAGGATTGCTCAGGGGAGGCCATTGCTGACACCACATGCTTTCTGCTGCGTGTGCCTCGCTGTCTGGGAGGAAAGTGCGGACAGTTCCCAGGAGGCTCCGGGGCAGAGGCAAGGACGGGCCTCATGTGCGATCCTCCTGCTGGATCAGGTCCTGGAGGAAAGAGTGGAAGGAAACGAAGGTGCTGTTCGTGGACCGTGCTGGCCTGTCTTAGACACAGACCGCTCACCTACCTCCCCCCGCCCTCGGAGGAGCCGGCCGCCCTGGCTCAGGAGCCCCCTCCCCTCTCCTTGCCCACAGGAGGTTGGAGCAGAACTTCTTCAACTGCAGCTGTGACATCCGCTGGATGCAGCTGTGGCAGGAGCAGGGGGAGGCCAAGCTGAACAGCCAGCACCTCTACTGCATCAGCGCCGAGGGCTCCCAGCTGCCCCTGTTCCGCATGAACATCAGCCAGTGTGGTGAGTGCGCTGCCCGCTGCCCGCTGCCCACTCCAGAGAGGGCACCCCCTCCCCTCCGCCCTCCCCGCCTTGAACTGGGCCCTGGCGCAGATCCGGCTCATCTCTCCCCTCCTGGGCATCCCTGTCCCCTCCTGAGCCGCCCCGCGGAGGCTGGCAGAGGGGTTCAGTGCGCCCCTTCTCATCAGACCCCAGTACCTCCTGCCTGGGAGTCACTTGCCAGCCAGACCTGAGCACGTGTCTCCTCGCAGTGTGGCCCCGGACCTTTTGTATCAGGAGCGTCTCAGGTGCTTCTAGAAAAGCGGGTGCCTGGGCCCAAGCACAGACCGCGACCTCAGGATGCCTGGGGTGGTCCCCAGGGTCTCAGAGCTCATTTGGGGGGACCAGCTCCCCAGGTGGAGCTGTCACCTGACTTCTGGCTGGAGCTGCCTCCCCGTCCGTGCCGTGTGGGGGAGTCCCACCACAGCGGCTTTAGGTCCGAGGGTGGTGTCCGCGAGGGAGGGGGTGTCAGGCCTCCGAGAGCTCCGGCGGGTGATGTGGCGTCACTGTTGGGGGCCGCGTTTTGGGAGTCAGTGTCTGCCCGTCCTCTCCGCCCTGTCCGCCCTCCAGACATCCCGGAGATCAGTGTGAGCCACGTGAACCTGACCGTGCGGGAGGGCGACAACGCTGTCATCACGTGCAATGGCTCTGGCTCGCCCCTGCCCGATGTGGATTGGATGGTCACCGGGCTGCAGTCCATCAACACCCACCAGGTAGGCACCTGGGCCTGGGCTGCACCAGGAGGCTGGGCCCCACCACCTCTTAGTCTGAATGAGGCGCAAGAATCCAAGCCAGAGACGGGAAGTGAGGGAAGAAGAGGGACAGTCGTGGTCCCGTCTCTCCAGGAGGGACACGGAGACGTGCTCTTAGACGTGCTATGAAACTGCTAAGCACCTTAGTTTGCGCACCTGTAAAATGGGTACAGTGCTGCCATGCACCTCAGCGGGTACATGGGAGGCTGAGCGATCCCTTGACTGGAGAGAGCCCAGCCCTCGGTCAGTGCCCGTTCGCCGGATGAGCCTCCTTTACCTTCCACTCAGTTTTTCCTTTTTTTAAAAAATACGTTTTTATTGATTTTTAGAGAAAAAGGATGGGAGAGGCACAGAAACATTGATGTGAGAGAGACATGGATTGCCTGCCTCCTGCACGCCCCCTACTGGGGATGGAGCCCGCAATCCGGGCATTGAATGCCCTGACCTGGAATCGAACTGTGACCTCCTGGCTCATAGGTCATTGCTCAACCACTGAGCCACACTGGCCAGGCTTAGCTTTTCCTTTTGATTCCAGAAGCTGTTGGGGGTGAGGTGGGGGAGCTGCCCTTGTGGAAATGGTCTGATTGCCGTCTTTTTACCGCCATTTTAGACAAACCTGAACTGGACCAACGTGCACGCCATCAACCTGACGCTGGTCAACGTGACGAGCGAGGACAACGGCTTCTCCCTGACGTGCATCGCAGAGAACGTGGTGGGCATGAGCAACGCCAGCGTCGCCCTCACCGTCCACTGTGAGTGGACGCCATGGAGGGGGTGGCCGTGGGCACGCCGGGCAGGAGGCTGGTCAGCCAGGAGGGGCAGGTCGGTCCTGGGCTAGTGACCCCAGGAAGGGGTGTCCCTGCCTCTCGGATGACGGTGCCTCCCACTCAGCTGTGCCTTCACGACTCCTGGTTTGACCCGTCGGCCTAAAGGGTCGTGAGAGGGAGCCCTCCAGCCCTGGCTGATCAGGGTGCTCGGGTTGAGACAGACATCTCTTCCGCTCTGTTGGGGGGTGCCCGGGGGGCACCTCGGATTCCCTCAGTCTGTTCCGAGCGGGGTGGGGGTGGGAAATGGGATTCCCCATGCCAAGCTCCTGGGGAGCTCTGTGTCCTGGCACCAGCTGGCCTCTCCCCCGGCAGACCCTCCCGCGTGTGGTGAGCCTGGAGGAGCCCGAACTGCGCCTGGAGCACTGCATCGAGTTCATGGTGCGCGGCAACCCGCCGCCAACCCTGCACTGGCTGCACAACGGGCAGCCCCTGCGCGAGTCCAAGATCATCCGCGTGGAGTTCTACCAGGAGGGCGAGGTGTCCGAGGGCTGCCTGCTCTTCAACAAGCCCACCCACTACAACAACGGCAACTACACCCTCATCGCCAAGAACCGCTGGGCACCGCCAACCAGACCATCAACGGCCACTTCCTCAAGGAGCCCTTCCCAGGTGAGGCCTGCGCTCTGGGGCGCCCTGAGTCCATCCCGGAGTTCCGGGGGGTGGGGGGAAAAAGGGGGAGGGGATGAACGGGGCATGGCGGCTGGAGAGGAAAGGCAGCATCCACAGTGATACTGTTACCATGGTAACCAAACATACACAGGAGCGTAGTCAGCCACCCCCAGCATTTTGTGTAAAATAGATGAAGTGTCTGGTTTCCAGTAGCTGTCGCTATTCAAACCACCACCCCTGAGAAGTACCCAGGTGGGCACAGGAGGGCATGGAATATTCTGGTGGAGAAAGCAGGGTCTTGAGGGTTGGACAAGAAGGGCAGAGGCTCTTGACCCAGCCGTCTCTTTGTCGGGAGACTCTGGGCACAGTCGTTTGCTTTTCGGAGCCTCGATTTCCCCATCTGTGAAATGGGCACGATTGCACTGCTCCCGTCATGATCTTGAAGCTTTTAAATGGCTTACGGTGTATAAAGCACACAGTGATGGTTCTCCGCTCTGCTCCGCGTGTAACGGGCGAGTGAGCCAACCTCCTTCTACTTGCTGGTTAGGGTCCAGGCTTCCAGGTCTGCGCGTGGCCCCCTCTCTCCTGCTCTGTGCTGAGCTGATGGGGGTGTCTGATGCTGTCACCTGGGATGTCGCCAATGTCACCTGCACCCGGGTCGTAACTGAAGTAATGAAAGAAAGACCTTTGGATATTTGGGAGGCGATTCTGTCTTTGTCTGGGCGAGAACATGCCAATTACCTTCCTGACGTGGGAGGAGGTCAGGGGAAGTGGTTGCGGCTTCTTCCTTTGGGTTCGGCAGCCGCTGCGTTTCTGTTAAGGAAGCCGTGTGTCTTTGACGGCCGTGGCGATTTGTGCCGGGAACATGCTGGGTGACCTCTGGGCCTCCAGTCCCCAGAAATCGTGGGTCTAATGAGATAAAGGGACGTATAAAGTCTGGCACCTCTCTCTCTGTCACGCATGCGCGCGCGCACACACACACACACACACACACACACACACAGGCAGGAGAGGCTGGCTCCGTGCGGCATCTGCTTGTGTGAAGGTGACTGAACAGCCACAGAGAACCAGGGAGCAGCGCCAGGCGGCCTCGTTTATCTTCGTGCAAAAAAAACACAACCCGACACACCTCGAACTAGACCTCCCAGAGGGAGCCTGGGGAGAAACCAGGCTGCGTGGGAAGCTGCCTTCTTGCCCCTGCCGTCCGGGGCATGACGGAGCCACAGCTCATCAGACTCGCTGATGTCTGAGACCCCAGTGACCCTGTTTGGTCCCCCGTTTCCAGCGTCACCCCCACTTGGCCCAGTCCCAGGCCTCGGGAACCTCGCAGATGACCATACCAGCTCTCTTTTGGGAGGCAGAGCGGTCCTGGCCCACACCATGGGGGTGGCCTTTGGATGCGCGGGGATGGGGCTCCCAGGGCCCCTTCGTACGGGCCGAGGTGCCCTGGTGACCTTATCCCCGCTCCCCAGGCCAGAGCTTCTCAGAGGGCGGGCCAGACCTGCTGGACCAGAAGCCCTGGGGCGGCCCGCAGTCTGTATCTAACAAGCCCCCAGGTGACTCGGACGCTCCCTGGTTTGTGACCTGCTGCGGGGCGTTTGGTGGACTCTGTCCCCAGGAGGCGAGGGAGGAGGGGGCACAGAGGAGCTCATCTGAAGTCCTTCCCCCGCCAGGGCCACCCTGTGCGAGGGTTTGCTTGTTTTATGCTCCTGGAGGAAGCGGTGGATGATGGAGAGGCAGTGACAGGGAAACGATGGGCCAGTCGTGCCAGTGACAGAGCGGCTAAGCGTTCAGGAGAGGAATTATCTAGGGGATCGGGCGGTGAGCTCACCCCTGCCGAGCCCTGGGTACAAAGGTCTGTGGGTGCCATGAGGGTGTGGGGACATAATGATCATGTGTGTCGTCCCCCTCGCTCCCCGCTCCAATCCCCCAGCTCCCCGGCAGGTCAGCACAGACGTTAAGAGCAGGGTTCTGAGCCCGGCTGGTGTGGCTCAGTGGTTGAACATCGACCTAGGAGCCAGGAGGTCACGACCTATTCGCAGTCAGGGCACATGCCCTGGTTGCGGGCTCGATCCCCAATAAGGGGCATGCGGGAGGCACCTGATCAGTGATTCTCTCTCATCATTGATGTTTCTTTCTTCCTCTCCCTTCCTCTCTGAAATCAGTAAAAATATATTCATTAAAAAAGAGCACCCCAGGCATCTGAAAGGGAATCTGTTTTGGGAGAAATAGCTCTGACAGTGGGGGTCCCTTTTGTTGACTGTTTATGAGCCCAAGACCCACGGAGGGGCGCCAGGAGGTCTCCCCAGTCCCGGGCGCATGTGCTTGGTGATACATGAGCGCTCCCAGGCTCCAGGCAGGGAGCTGAGCGTGCACGGTGATGACGGGAGGACGTGCCTGGTCCCCGGGAGGCTCCAGGCAAAGCAGTGGGGGCTCTGAGTGTGTTGGCACCTCTCCTCTCAGGCTCTGGAGCCAAGGCTGCCCCCCTCTCCTCCGTCCTCCCCCCACTTCAGGCCTTTGGTCACCTGCGGTTTAGAAGAGGGTGGTGGCATGCAGGGCACCCTCAGGAATTGGGACTCAGCTCTATAGCTCTCCCCCAGGCCCCACAGAATGACAACAGACGAGCAACCTGTGAACAGTGCGCGTAGGGCACGCAGGGCTTCCTCAGAAG
>NW_005872493.1:33749-36422 GCF_000147115.1 Myotis lucifugus
TTCTTTTAAATTTTCAAAAAGATCTTCAACTTTTCTCTTGGAAATATTTGAGATGAACTCCCCCTCCCCCCAAAACTTACAAAAATAGTACAAAAGAACTTCCTTCTACCCTTCACCTCACTTCCCCAACTGTTAGCATCTTGTCTAACCACAGTACAGCGCTCCCAACCAGGGCGTTGGCGAGGGCGCGGCTCTGCTATGGAATCTGCAGGCGTCAGTGAAATATTTTTAAAAATTCTTCATTGGTGAAAGTATTACATAGCCCCCTTCCCCCCATTGACCCCTCTAGCCCCCCCCCCCACTTCAGCACACTGTGTCCATGGGCTGTGCATGGATGCACGCATGTTCTTTGGTTGTCAGTGGTCCCACGGCCGTCTCTTCCTCCCCAGGATCCAGCCCAGGGCTGCACGTTGCACTCAGTTGCCACGTCACCGTGTCCTCCTTAAATCCGGGC
Organism: Myotis lucifugus; assembly: GCF_000147115.1. Taxonomy (NCBI): domain Eukaryota; kingdom Metazoa; phylum Chordata; class Mammalia; order Chiroptera; family Vespertilionidae; genus Myotis; species Myotis lucifugus. The sequence goes on from NW_005872493.1 coordinate 34,204, forward strand.
CAGCGTCTCAGTCTTTCTCTGTCTTGCACCGTCTGCGCCCTTTTGAAGAATGCTCGAGGGCTGTTTTCTCTCTGCCCGTCTCACCATTCGGGTTCGCCCGATGTGTTCTCATGCCTGAACACAGCGGTGCGTTTTTGGCAAGCACACCACAGACATGAAGCTGCGCCCTCTGTCTGTCTGTCCGTCTTATCGCTGGTGACGCTGACCTCATCACTGGGTCAGGGTGGAGTCGGCCAGGTCTCTCCATGGCAAAGTGACTCCTTTCCTTTGTCTGTAGTAAGGACCGTATGTGGGACGTTTGTAAATACCTTGTTTCTCACCGCTCTTTCACACGTTCATTTTAGCATTCACTGATGATCCCTGCCCGAAACAATGACTACTGTGCGATTTGCCAAGTGGTGATTTTTCTATTCTCATCCTTCCCTCTGCATCTACTAACTGGAATTCTACTGCAAGGAAGAGCTTTCTCTTCTTCCTCATTTGTCGATTCAGTTATTTATTTGCTCTTGGTATGGACTCATGGATATTTATTTTGCCCCATGGCTTATAACCCATTCGTTCGTGTCCCTGGCGGCCCTAACAAGGTACCAGAGACGGGGGGTGGGGGGTTGGGGGGAGGAAGGGGGGAAGGGGGGAAAGGGAGGACTTACACAACAGAAATTTACTTCTTCACGATTCTGGAGGCTGGATGTCGGAGGTCAAGGTGTCAGCAGGGTGGTTTCCTGAGGCCTCACTCCTGGGCTTGCAGGCAGCCGCCTTCTCCCCGTGTCCTCCCTGGGTCTTCCCTCTGTGCGCCTGTGTCCAATCTCCTCTTTTTATAGGGACGCCAGTCGTATTGGATTAGTGCCCACCTGATGACCTCATTTTCACTTAATCATCTCTTTAAAGACTCTGTCTCAGATCGTCATAGTCTAATGCACTGGGGGTCAGGACTTCCACACATAAATCCGGGCGGTGTGACTCAGCGTGTGACAACCTGTGGCTGTCGGTACCATTCTGCTGCTCACCGCTGGGAACTGCCCTCGAGGCTCCCTGTCCTTCCTCCACGCCCCATGCGGCTCCCTGTCCTTCCTCCACGCCCCACGCGGCTCCCTGTCCTTCCTCCACACCCCACGCGGCTCCCTGTCCTTTCTCCACGCCCCTCGCGGCTCCCTGTCCTTCCTCCACGCCCCTCGCGGCTCCCTGTCCTTCCTCCACACCCCACGCGGCTCCCTGTCCTTCCTCCACGCCCCATGAATTCCCGAGCACTTCTCACTTTCCAGTGCCACAGAAGGTGCCAGGCACGCCTTGTCCTTTTCCTGAAATGATGTGCTTCTCCCAGGGGCCCTCACTCCTTTCACTGGGGAATCGATGGTGAGCACCCCCAGGGTGACTGTTTCAGGCTGGATTCCGAGACCCTCTGCTCGGGCCCAGGCTCGGATCTGAGTCCCGTTTTCAGATGAGTGAGACTCCATAGTTAGTTCATTTCTCTCGGCAGTTTCCTTCCCTGTTAAATGGGGATCATCCCGCCTGCCTCCTAGGAGGGTTGTCAGGACGGAGTGGCACGCGACAGAAAGCGTTTAGCACAGCCCCTGGCTCACAGCCGACGTCTAGTGATACGGAGCTTTTAGCACCAGGCGAGCCCCAGCTGCAGCTAAACAGCGCGTCACACGGTGCCATCGGGGGCTGGGACCCTGCCGGGCTCCCAAGGACGTCACAGTGACCTGCGCGGGTGACCTCCGCGTTCCGCTTGAGGAATGCTGTCTTGAGGTCACAGCTGGCATTTTCAGGGGAGCCCACGCGGCAGCCTTTCTCTGGGCTCCCGTGTACCAGGGTCCCCAGCACGCCAGCTCCCGGGAGGGAGGAAGGGACACGGTCTCAGATTTAACTTCCCATCTCATAGTTTGGTTCCCAGCCGGGCCGGGCCATTTCTCGTGAAACTGGGAACTCTGTGTCTTGTTTCTTCCGCCTTTGGAAGACCAGCCTCCTACGGAGGCAGTGGAGCGTGGGGCAGGGGTCACGTGCCCAGGACTTGCGTTCCCAGCTGCTGGGGTCAGTGGGGTCACGGTGAGTGGGGAGGTCGTGGCTGTAAGATCACAGTGCACCCCGCTCGGCTGTTTATGATGCTGCTTAACGGCCTCTTTGTCTCTTTTGCAGAGAGCACGGATAACTTTGTCTCCAGTAAGTCCGCTCTACCTTTTGCTTTGAAGCTGATTTGTTCTGAGCCTTTGGGTAACTGT
>NW_005872493.1:41526-42439 GCF_000147115.1 Myotis lucifugus
CCGGGCCTGGAGCGTGGGAGGCTCGCCACCCAGGTGAGGGAGGTCGTGGGGTCCCACTAGGCTGAATGGCAGCCCGATTCGCAGAGGCAGTGTGGGGGGGGGTGCAGCTCCGAGTTCTAAACATGCACGGGTGGGTGAGTAGAGAATCGGCCCTTGGTTCGGCCTCTTCGCCTCTTCTGGTGGGTGAATCCTCCCTGTCCCCTGCCCGTGCCCCTGCCAATGGCAGCGAGCAGTTCGCTTGAGCTCCCTGCACAGAGCCGGCCGGAGGAAGGATGAGACACGGCGAGATGCAGGGCTCAGACCGCAGGGAGGGCCCGGAGAGGACAGTCAGCCAGGAAGTGGGCACGAGGCGGTCGGGCTGCTCAGCAGACGTCAAACATGGCTGACGGCAGAGCGGGAAGCAGCCAGCAGCTGCCCTCTTCATCCTCATGAAAGACTTGAGGAGGGAACAGGTGACCAAACATTATGAAGACACACTGTCGGATTGCAGGAGGAAGACAGAGCGTGCTGTGAGGAAATGCTCATCTTCATTAGAGACGCTGGAATGATCGCAGAATGAGGCTGAGAACTATCTTTCACGTGAAAGCTGCAACCTGCCCATGTCTGCGCTGGGAGGAAGCGCATGCAGCAGGTGTGGACATTCCCACGTGCAACTGAGGTCAGCATCCTGGGCGTGAGCCTGACACAGGAGCCGAGCATGCGCTCTGGGCGCCTGGGCACCAGCCTGACAGGAGGCTCTTGTCCGTGAGGCCCTGGCTGTGGTGACGCCTGTGGTTCCCCCTTCCTCCCTGTGCTCGGAGGCTTGAGGCTCCGGGCCGTGTGCGGGACCGCTGAGGACCCTGCAGGAAGGCCCAGGCCCCAGGCTCAGGGAGAGGGCGGCCCGCCTTGGAGGTGGAGGGAACGGGAAGCCGCC
>NW_005872493.1:44350-52834 GCF_000147115.1 Myotis lucifugus
AGGTGACCCGCTGGTTTTGTAAACCACTCTTTCCTCCTCATATGTCACCAACATTCCCCCATGCCTTTCTCTTCTCCTGGAAATTCATATTTATTCATGAACAATAACACCAGCAGAAAACAAATGTTTATCTATTGAGACAATGGGACGCTACCCTTTGGCAATAATGAATTAATTTCAGGCATACGCAATGACATAAATGTCAGAGAAGTAACATTTAAGTTAAAAAAACAAACAGGTTTCAATATGATTCCAATAATACAAAGTTCAAACGCTTGCAGTGTGGTTTAAGGATGCAAACACAGAGGGGAAAGTACAGAAATAAAGGGAGTAGCAAACCCCAAATTCAGGACGGGGTGCTCCCTGGAGAGAGTGGGGGACAGGCAGTCGGCCAGGCTGCTGGGACACCCAGGGCGTCCGTAGAGCAGGTGGCGGGACCCCCTTGTTCACTGTGCCTCAGGTCTTCATACTTCACATGTCTTTACTAATATCACTTCCTAATTGTTTACTATTTAACAAAAACATTACAAATACATCCAGCTGGACAAGGAAAGATGGCTCTTTGACAATGTTATGTAGAAGATAATTCCCATCAAAACAAGCCTATGGAAATCAGATTTTTAAACAATGGGACGTGAAATAAAGGGATGATGAAGAATAGATTACTTCTCACCATTTCATTATTGCAGTATCACAGGCACCATCTCTCTTCTTTCCTTAAATGAACCAGCGAGAGGCAAAAAAGTAATTCTATTCTCTCAGCTTTGAATAATGATTTTTGGAAAGGTGAAGTCAACGTTCTTGAACAACAACAAAAAATCAGTGACTAAAAACATTCCTGCTGACTCGGTGTGCATTCATCTCCGTTAATTTGAGTTAGAGCTAATCAGCAGGGAGCCGGGGGAGCAAGGCCCAAACCGAGGAGGCCTCCACGGTGAACACGCTTTTGGCAGCCTCTGTCCACACCCCTCCGTGCCGCGTGGGGAGCCCCTGTCGCAGCCACCCTCTCCGTGTCCACGTCACAGGGTCCCACACCGCGGTTTCTCTCCCCCGGGGCTCCATCATCCGGGTGTTAGTGGCATCTCTGTGTATTTCCTGCCGCAGACGGTGACTCACTCTGGTAGGACCAGGCCTTCTTCATGGTGACATTCCCCACCCCAGCAGAGTTACTCATCGGTGACATCCAAACACACTCCCTCTGGGCTCTCTCTGAGGCCATGGCTCGGAGGCACCAGGAGCGCATGGGGAGGAGCCGGGTTGTCCGGCCTCAGAGAGAGGGCTGAGGGGCCAAGCTTGCTCCTCCGCTGAGCCTCTCCCTCAGGGCCCACAGGTGGGCGCCCCCCCCCGCCCCCCCCCACGCCCCCGTGTCTGTAAATGGTCTTCGAGAACATGCTCTTTAATGGTTGAACAGTATTACCTCATTTGGATGCACCATAATGTCATTAATCTTCCGTGTTAGAGATTTAGATTATTCCCAGTTATCCACTATTTCAAAACCGTGCTGATGGACGTCCTTGTACGCAAACCTCCGTGTGTGCATCTCTGATTGTTTCCCGGGGCTACAGCTTTAGAGATGGGGTGGTGGGGTTAAATAAGAAAGAGTTTTTCAGGCCCTTAGTTACTAAATGATTTTTTTAGGTCATGGAGCTGAGCTGCAGAAGGTTGTGTAACTGGCCTCCAGACATGTGTGTAGCCAGGAAGTGGTAGAGTGGGATTTGAGTGTTGGATTCCAGACCCATCTTCCCTCCATCACGTGACGCTAAGGACAGTTTAGATGTCACTCAGCCCACAGCCATGGGCCAAGTGGCCTCAGCTTTGCTGGCTTTGCTCATGGTGATGGCTGAGGACCTCAAACTGGCCAGCTCTCTTAGCTCTGCTGGGAGCCGAGCTGGGCACAGAACGGGAGTATCCCAGGGGACACCCCGAGTAACCCTCCGAGGCAGCGATCGATCCTGCTCCCATTCACACATGGAGACATGGAGGATGAGAGAAGTTAGGCGCCTTCCTGGGTCACACAGCTAGAACGTGGGCAAGCCCGGGTCGGGCCCTGTCGAACGCCCGCATTCTTCGCCAGCTCGACCCAGGGCCCTCCAGGCTAGGAACCAAGTCACTAGTCCCTCGAACCATAAACACTGGCTCACGCCGGCTGCCCGTCATTCCGCAGCCGCCCTGGCCCGCAGCTTCCTCAGTGACTGCCACTGTTATCATCAGTCTCTTACTTTTATGACTGTGCTTTATACTACGATGGCCATAGGTGAATATCGATAATCCGAACTGCCATAGCGGACTGTGCGTGCCTGACGAGACGATGGCGATGGTGTTTTGCCTCCGAAGGCTGCATCCCTCATCCCGGGGATGTTTCACGATAAGCCTATTTCTCGGGGTAAGAAGAGAAGAGGCTGGAACTAATCAGCAGGGTTGTTATTTTATCCTCACCCGAGGATATTTTGCTTTTAGATAGAGTGGAAGGGAGGGAGGAAGGGCTGAGAGAGAGGGAGAGAGAGAGAGAGAGAGAGAGAGAGAGAGAGAGAGAGAGAGAAACATTGATGTGAGATAGACACATCAATTGGTTGCCTCCCACACATGCCCCGACCAGGGCCAGGGAACGAACCTGCAACCCAGGTATGTGCCCTTGACCGGGACTCGAACCCTCGACCCTTTGGTGCGCAGGCCGACGCTCTAACCATGCGTCACACAGGGCCAGGGCTGTGTTGCCTCTGCTTTATTTGACATTGGCCATCTTATTTTCTAGCCTTTGACCTGGAGAATTAGTTAACAGGAGAATTCATGCTCAGTTCTCTGCTTGCTCTGGGGAACGGTCAGCCCCTGAACCAGAGGCCGTCTGAACTGCGCTGTGTGCGCGAAACGTGTGCCTCCCCACATTGGGGCTCGCGTGCGCTGCTGGTTCTGTGGTCCCTTTGTCAGGACAGGCCGTGGCTGGCCACGCGCCGACCAGAGCTCACAGCGGCCCCCCAGGCGTCCTCCTCAGGGAGGGCAGGGAGGCATCTCTGTGGAGGCGAGGGGGCGAGCGGGCTGGGAGGCCGCAGCAGCCTGTCCTCTTTCCATCCATCTGGTCTGGCCTTTCCAAGTTCGCTGTCGTTCCAGAGACCCGGCCAGAGCCCACGGCTGTGCTCAGACCAGGGCCCCGGGCCATTTCACGAGGAACCTGCTTGTAGGGTTTCAGGTTTGAGTAAAGATACTCCGTCTAATGATGCAGAACGGAACGCTGGCCCGCTCTCTCTCCCTCCCGAGCCCGCAGGCCTCTGCGGCTCCCAGAGCGCGGCCCTGGCTGTGAACGGAAGGCTTGGCCCTGCCATGGCCCAGCCCTGCCTCCTCTCCTGGCTTCTCCTGGTCAAGTTGGCTGCGCTCAGGCCCTGGCTCCCAGCGTGGTTCAGGGAGCGAGGGGCAGTGGGACACCCTTCTCGTTGGCTGGGGTCTCAGGGGAAGCAGGAGCTTTGAACCCAGTTTCAACCTCTCAGGGTTCAGGTTCCTGTTCTCTTGGCACAGTACAGTTTCCTGTTTCAGAGAAAAAACACCCAGGGTTTTAAGACCTTTTTTAAAAAGGCACTTGGACACGAAATGGCTCTTACAAAACAACATGTTGATGAGTTAAGTACAAATGAATCAGGGACATATGGATTGAATTTCCCTTGCAGTCCACAGGGGCTTCACAATTAGGGGAAGAGAGCTTGTCAGAATGTGTGTCTGTCTCTGCCAGGGCCCGGGACAGAGTCGCAGGCTGTGGAGGAGCAGGAGGGGCCTCGCCCGCCTCCCCGCCCCACCTGCCCTCTCGTCCAGCACGGGGGCTCCCGGCCAGGGCAGGGCCTGGCAAGCCTTAGGTTGGGGCTTTTATTTTTGTTTTTATTTTTATTGATTTCAGAGAGAGGAAGGGAGAGGGAGGGAGAGAGGTAGAAACATCAATGATGAGAAAGAATCATGGATTGGCTGCCTCCTGCACGCCCCCTACTGGGGATCGAGCCCGCAACCCAGGAATCGAGCGTGACCTCCTGGTTCATAGGTCAACGCTCACCACGGTGCCACACCAGCTGGGCTAGGTTGGTTCTTTTGACTCCTCAGGCCTGCAGCCCTTTAGCGGTTAATTGTTCTCCACACATCTCCCCTGTGCCTCCAAATAGGGGACCAGGCCAGTGTCTAGCTCCTGCCAAGACCTTGACCCCGAGGAGGGAAGAGAAATTGACATGAGCCGCAGAGGGAGATGCCCCGCCCACTCCTTGGCTCGGACCTGTTCCATGTTGCGCGTCCTGTCCTATTCCTTCTCCGAAGCATACATACCTGCTGTGCAGATGTGGCTGTTAGAGACGCCGCCCCTGATGTCCTGGAGTGTGTGTGTGTGTGTGTGTGTGTGTGTGTGTGTGTGCGTGTGTGTGTGTGTGTGTGCGCGTGCGCTAGGGTTGCCCACGTCTGTCGTGGGTCCGCTGGATGCCGTGCTTGCTGTCACAGAGGGTGCGGGCTGCACGGCCTTCTGGTCTCCTGCTGGGAAGGAGGAAACCTGCGGGAGGGTCAGCTTTCTTCCACCCGGAATCATCCAGATGTTCCCAGGGGTGTGGCCTTGGTGCTTTTATCTGACTTCCTTCTCCATTTCTGACCGAGGAGCAGAGACACAGTGTTTGGAGAGAGCCTGGGCCGCTCCTATAACTGTGCCATCGTTGTTTGAGTAAGAACCCTGCAGTCCAGCCCCGGGGCAAAACAGGCAAAGAGAGAGCTTCCCCAGACGAACCAGAGGGACTCGCTGCCCCCAGGAACCCCCTGCCCCCGCCCTCGCCCAGGGGGACTCGCAGGTCTCCCGGGAGCGGGTCTCCCGGGCACTGCTCCAGAGGCGGGATCTGTACATCCTTTGGCCCTTAGTGCCCGCGGCAAACTTAATAAACATCTCACGGACACCATGCTGAGTGAGAGAAGCCAGACACAAAAGAGAACAGGCTGTGTGATTCCATTTACATGAGGCTCAGAAACACACCAACCTAATCAGTGCTGATGGCAATCAGGCAGTGGTCACTCCTGGCGATGACTGGGAGGGGGCAGGAGAGCGCACGTGCGGACGCTGGAAATGTGCGTTTCGGCTTGGCCGGTGGGCACCCCGGCGAGCCCTCTGTCACCATTTCCTGGGCGGTACGTGTGAGACCAGTGCATTTGATCCTTTTCATTGCATGCATCTGATCTGTTACTGACAGAGTAGAAAAGTCACCCCCTTCCCCCTCTGAAGTCCGGGGCCCCACCATCAGGCGGACCTCGGCGCAGGGATGGATTCTGGGCCTGGAGGGGTTGGTGCCGGGCTGAGAGCAGAGCCCGCTGGAGCAAGGCCCAGGGAAGGGTCAGCCTCATGAACTGCACGCAGGGCTGCTCCCTTAGGCAGGGCTTGGTGGAGCTGAGGGTGCCCCATGGGCTCTGGCTGAGTGTCACAAAGGTGAAACCAGAGCGAGGCAGTGGGTGGGCCCCGCGGGGTTGCAACGTGAAGAACAAGTGGGCCTCAGGCTCTTCCTGCCGCCGTAGATGGAGGGCCCACCTCAGCCCCTGTCTGTAGCATCCTGATCCCCAGGACTGGGGGGGCTCTGGGAAAGGGGGGCTCCGCCTTCCCAGCCCTCAGCCCCCCACCCTCTCAGATCCAGAGGGACTTGGCGGGTGGCAGGCATGCAGACAAGAGTGTCCTCGACCCGCGCCAGGCTTCCAGAAAGGGCTGCATGTGTCACGGGCGTTGGGAAGGCTGGTGGAGACGTGGAATGCGCGTGGTCGGGCTGGTGTGTCTGGGCGCTGGTTAGGGAATGCGGTGGTTCGGTGGGACTGAGGAATGTGGCCCGGCGGAGCTGGCAGCAGTGTGCGGAGTGGCAGGGCCCTGACAGGAGCAGGGGCGTCCGGGGGGGTGACCCCTCCTACCTCACCCCAGCCCACCCCTCTCCCCCTCCTGAGCCTGTGCCCCCATCACTGCATCCAGGCCTGGGCCTCGTTGCTAAGGCCCACATGTGGGGCCTGGGCCTCCGCCAGGCGAGGCGCACTTGTGCACGAGGGCGATTGCAGTCTCCTTTGGAAAACAGTGTTCTTTCCAGCCCAAGCAGCTGCCCTCTGCCAGTCAGGGCTAGAAGGGAGCTGTGTGCAGCTCGGCCCCTAATCCCCTCCCGATTAATTCATCCCAGCCTTTCGGTTTAGCGCTAAGAAGGCAGGGAAGCCAAACACGGCCTCTCTCTCAGAGGCCGAAGCGGCCACCGGCTGACGCTCTCATTCTGGAGAGAGAACGAGTCCTTTTGGTTTTTTACCTTGAGAGGTTGGGCCAGCGGTGCCAGTTGTATTGTGTGTGCCCATTTCCAACGGAGATGCCAGGTGTCTGCCGTCCTGGGGCCGCCAGTGCCATGCCCGCTCCTCACGCGAACGCCCTCCAGGGACTGGCCTCCGTCTTCTTGGCTCTGGCTCCCAGCCCCTCGCTTCACCAATCAGGGTCCTTTGGCCCCGAGGTTGGAAGAGCCAGATCTTCACGGGTTTAGCCAAACCTAGAGGGAATTTGCGCAAGTGATGTTTGGTCCTCAGGCCCATGGTGGCTTTTTAAACTTTTCCTTGTAAACTGCCTTTGGGGCTAATAAGCTCTCAAAAATCAGCATGCAGAAGATAAACAAAAGGCAGGAACAGGCAATTCCCAGAATGAAAAAAAAAAAAAGTGAAACGGCTAATAAGCATATGGAAATTTGTTCAGCTTAAGTAGGGATCAAAGAGACGCTAATTAAATCAGTTACAAGATTCTGTTTTTTCCTATTAAATTGGCAAAAATAATAACACACAATGGTTTAAACGTGGAGAAGTGGGGGCCCTCGTCCCTGCTCCAGGGCCGTGAATAAATTGGTACAATTTTTCTGGAGGGCTGTTTGACAGTACGTTTCAAAACCCTTAAAAATGGATTATTTTCTTTGACTTAGCCATCCCGTGTCTTGGTATTTCTCTTACCTTAAGGAAATCATCAGAGATGTTCACCAAAGTTCACGTACAAGGCTGTGTACTTCAGCAGTATTTGTAATGATGGAAAATTAGAAATGGCTGCAGTGTCCAACTCCGCAGAATCTGTTATATAAATCATGGTTCATTCAAATAATGAAACACCCGGAAACCATTATACTGTCGCAGAACAATATTTAATGGCATGAAAATATTTACCATATTTGCTCCATAGAAAAAGTCAGATTGTACGTCAGTATATTCAATATGATCCCAATTTCATGTCAACAACAAAAAAATTCATATGGACGCGCAGGAAAACAAAATTGGAAAGACATATGCCGGCAATTTAGTTCTGTTTCTTTCTAGGTATGGAGAGCACGGGTGAAATTTATTTTCTACTTTGTGCTTTTTTGGGCCAATTTCACATTAAGGGTTTAATGCATCCTTGCATGTTTGAAATGTATTTTGTTTCCAGTTTTCCATTGTTGATAATGCTTTGAGGAGCGTCCTCGCCTTCAATTTTTGCACAGACTCCTGTCACTTCCTGTAAGTGGGATTTGGGGGTCAAATGGCACGCCCACTGAATGTGTGCCACTTCTGTAATGAAAACAAAATTAGATGCTTTGAGGGTTTTGTGCTAGAACGTTCTTGCCCCTAACCAGCCCTCTGTCAGCTGGTCATACTCTCATGTCTGCTCTCCTTTTAGCTGTGAGCCGAGGGCTTGTGGGGACAGGATTTCTTGGTGATTTGGCTCTGCCAGCTTTCCCCCTCGGTGCCTCTTTTTCCCCTGAGCTTCTGCAACCAGGAGGTGTGGCTGTCTCTCTCCTTTAGCATCGGGGCTGCTGCCAGGTGGGGTCAGGGTCGGGGCATGGCCTTGACGTTAACTGAGCACCTGCTCTGTGCCAGGTGCCGGCCTCGCTCTGGTCAAACCCTGGGCATCACTGATGACGCACTGCACATCGAATCCCGTCCTCTGAGTGTTGCCTGCGACCTGCGTCGTGGGTCTCACCATTTCTCAGCTCCTCCGCCAGTTCCCACACCACCGCTCCGGGCTCCACAGAGGTGGGCTCTGCCCAGCCACCCGCGCTCCCGCTGCCCCTCTGTGCTCCTGCCCTAAAATTCTACCAGCAGCCGAGGGTCCTCCTGGAACACACGGCGTCTCTCTCTCCTCTCCTCCAGACCCACCGGTGTCCCGTCTCAGGCAGCAGAGAGCCCAAACCCTACACATCCCGCCCTAACCCTCTGGCGCGCCCCCCCCCGCCCTCCCCCCACCCCCGCCTGCCCGCTGTCCCTCAGACGGACTGAGAGCCTCTTCCCCTGGGACCCGCGCCCTCTGCCGGAATGTCGCTCCCCTGGGCTTCCTCACTCGGTTCAGGTCGCTGTCCTGAGTGACATGACTGCAGAGGCTTCTCTGACCCTGCTCACCCCTGACCCTGCTTTATGCATCATGGTTGTACCTGTCACGGCTTGTCATGCGGGCTGTTGTCATGGAAGCTGCCTGAGAGCAGGGACCTGTCTGCGTTGCTACAGAACCACCGGGGAGTA
>NW_005872493.1:53150-65884 GCF_000147115.1 Myotis lucifugus
TGAGGTTGCTGTCCCTGCGGCCTTTCTCCAGGACCGTGGGGACTGCTGGCTGGCTTGGCCCCGGTGGTCTGCGGGGCCAGGTCTGTCTTTCCCTTTGCAGCCTGTCCGTCCGCTGTCGGCCGTGCCGTGTGGCTGTTGGTGCCAGCGTTTCTGAGTTCCGTGTCTGGGAGGGAGGTCTACCTGCTTTATACCAGGGTCCTTGACCAAGTGGATGGCCCAGCCAGGGCTCTGCTTCCAGGGAGTGGGAGACCAGGCTGCACATGGCCACACCCCGCCTCGTGGGCAGGAGGGAGGCTGTTGCGAGTGTTGTCCTCAGTCTTCCTGTCGTTCTTTATGATTTGCTGAGTGCCCCTGTGCCCGGCACACCAGGAGACATAAAGCCGGCGTCCCCGCCAGAGGCCGTGCAGTCTAGGGAGTGAGTCAGGCATACACCTCCTTCCCGGAGAAGGTGCTTGCCTCTCCGGGGCGCCAGGTTTCTCGGGGTTTTCAGTTGCACGTGGCTTTCCATCTTTAAACGCCCCTTGGACGCAGCGGAGACAAGTCTGAGGTGAGGGCGAGTGTGGGGAGGGCGGGCTGGCGGGCAGAGGGGGAGTGTTGGCTGTGAGGGTTATTGAGAGGAAGTAGCACCGCAGGAGGCAATTTCAGGGCAGGCAGCTCGTGACTGGAGACAGCCTTGGGGTGGGGCCAAGGTGATGCTGAGAAGCAGAGAAAGTGAAGGCCGAATCGCAGTGAATGGAGACAGGTCTGAGAATCAGGCCCGGAGCCAAGGGCGGGACGGAAGGGAGAGCAGAAATGTTCCATCCGTCCAACCATTTCGTGGTGAAGTCAGCCAGCCCTCGGCACAGGGTCAGTCCCAGCGGGGACCTGCTCGGCCTGGGAATGCGCCTGGCCTGCCCTCCGGAGCTCAGGGTCTCCCGGGAGAAAGGCAGTTTTACCCCTGAAAGTGTTTCAAGCCTGGGACTCCCTGACTTCCGAGCTATGTCAGGTCCCGCCGGGTTTCCCCTTGGGGTGCTCTGTCCTGCCCACCGTTGCATGTGTCACAGTTTCACGTGTGGTGTGTGTGGCGTGTGCGCCGACTGTTCCGCATCCAGCTCCCTTCCAGAGCTTCGTGAGGACGAGGGCCTGTCCATCTTCCTGTGCCTCCCAGCCTCAGGGTGGTTCTCAGCTATGGGAGGCACCCAGCAACTGTGCACCGAATCCGTGGAGCCACGAATGAGTGGAGGAAGGAGGCTCACAGGAAGCATTAGCGGTTAATGGAGGGTACAGTGCGGAGTCAGGAGGGACTCCATGGCGGAATCCCACTCAGTCTGCTTCATGATGCTCCTCGTGCAATCACAACAATAGCACCACCACCGGCAGAACTAGTTCCTTCCCTGCACTGAGTGCTGAGTGCGTGCCAGACCTGCGTCATCTCGTAGGACATAGGAGCGACCATCTCTTATTTGTAGGTGAGGAAACTGAGGCCAAGGGAGCCGAGTAATTCGTCCCAGGACACATGGCCAGCGGGCAGCACTGGGTTCTCCTGTGACCACCCCAGGTGCTTAGGGTCCCTTTGCTGTATTGCCTATGAGCCGATAGCCAGCGTTCTTGCCAATAAGTCACAAGATTGAGAGATCCCAGCCGGCAAGGGGCGACTTCGGGTGCAGGGATGCTCTCTGAGAAGAGGGAGACTTCCTCCCTTTGGGAACTTTTAAGAAGGGGAGGAAGGGGTCCCATTAGGGACAGAGGGGGCCTCGGGACTCTCCTGGGTCCACCCAGGCTCTTTGTCCATCAGTCTGCGGACAGAAGGTGACGGTGACATTTGCTCATTTGAACAGCCAGCGACTGAAGCCCTTTTTACTGACAGTCGTACCAGTGAAGGCAAAGCTAACCGACATGAGACATCCAGCCGTGGACTCGCTCGGCTGGACGGGAGCAGCGTTACGTGAGGAGAGTCTCTGGTCCTGTGGACGTGGTGCGGGAGCCGCGTGGCCAGGCCCAGGCAGAGGCTCAGAGCCCCTGTTCCCTCCCGTGAACCGGGAAGTGGCTCTCCTGGGAACTCAGCCCGGGGAGGGCGGAAGGCAGGCTGCGCGGTGCCGGGCATACGGCTGGTGCTCCCCAGAGGCTGGCACTGCCTTCACATTCCCGAGCAGCAAAGACAAGCCCTTGGCTGGTATGTTCCTCCTCCAGACCCATTTCCGCTCGGTGAGTTTATCCGAGGCCGCAGGTCTTCCTGCTGGCGAGGCCCCGTTGCTTTGGGAATGAGGGTCACCAAAGAGGAGGGCCGTTTCCCCTCTGTCTGATGGGAATAAGGCTGTGTTGAGGGTTGAATAAACCCGGGGTAGGTGCTTTGGTAAAGGCTTGATTTCTTCTCCTCTAAACATGAGCCGTCCTGCCTGGGCCGCAGCGAGGCTGCCAGGAAACAGAACATTCTAGCTCTGGCGTTGTCCATCTGTGGCTTCCTGCTCCCCGCCTGGCAGCCTCATCAGCCACCCCGCCCTGCGGCCAGGCTGCCAAACCTCTCAGCTTCCAAGTGCCCGCCCCTCCTCTGCCCTCCTGCTACCACTTCCCCGCGTTTCCCAAACACATCGTGTGCCCGTCAAATTGTGCGTTCACCGTGGTGCCATAAGAATAAACGGTGTCCGTTTCCAGATGACCTGGAGCTTTTGGCTGCCTTGCCTCAATGTAACTAAAAGCAGCTAAAGAAAAGGAATGGAAAACAACAATAAGCAAAGGGCAGCTTCAGCCTGATGCGACACTTGGAGAGTAGAGCCCCCCCAACCACCCCAATAAATTGCCAGCTGCCTGGCAGTCATGGATCCAGAGAACAGGAAAACCAGCCCTGAGCTGGGGACAGGATCAATCCTATTCCCTTACTGTATACAAGGACGAATGAAAGGGTGCAATCTGTATTCCCAGCGAAATTTAATTTTCAAGGGGAACGGAAATGTGTGGGCGGGGACATGGCTCCTCCCTCTGAGGACCCCTGAGCGCCCCGGGGGGGAGTGTGAGGTGGAGGGTGGGTTGGCCCTGGGGTCTGTGAGAACCGGAGCTCATGATGACCGAGCTGCTCTGCGGGGCAGGAACTGTGGGGAGCTGAGGCACAGAAGCAGGACTCGGAGCTGGGGGCGGGGCTAGGAGCACGCGGCCCTGTACATGCCAGAATGCTGGGCCTGGTGCTTTTTTAGCCCAACTAGTCCATCCGTTTTCTCCACAGTTCTCTCCAGAGCGTCTGTGCTTCTCAGGTAGGTGACCTGGAGGAGGTTATTCAGTCTCTCCAGCTTCAGTTTTTCCGGCTGTAAAATGGGAAGAGTGACACCTCCCTGACAGGCTTGCTTTTCAGATTGAGAATGTTGGTCCAGTCAGACAGCGTGGTGCCTGGGATCCAGCAGGTGCCGATGGGTATCTGTCCTCTTCCTCAGCCCAGCTGCATGGGAACCGGATCTAGATGCTCTAAGGTGAAGGCCTGCTCCTCTGCACTGGCTCGTGCCCACCCATCTCCCTCTCTGGCCCTGGCCCTGGCCAGCTGGGCAGACACACTCGAAGAGCCACCCCAGCAGAAGGGGCATGTTGGAATCCCCTAAGCAGTGGGCACCCTGGCTCCCCCAGTTCACCTGCGTCAGGTACCAGGCACAGAGGCAGGGAGCTGGAGAGGGGCCTCCCAGGCAGGTTACCCCCAAGGAATCAGGAGGAAAGCAGCACCCAGCCCTCGCCCTCGTCGCTGGGATGTGGGGGGCCCGGGCCCCAGGTGCAGGCAGGCGTGTGCAATCCCCAGCTCATCGGGCCCTGGACTTGATCGGGCCGCCTCCTGCCTGACCGCCATCCATCTTCCCCAGGCAGTTGAGGCTCAGGGAACATGCGGTGGGACATGAAGAATGGGGTCAGAGTGAACCCTAATCAGATCGTTACTGCAGCAAGAGGGAAAACCATGGCAGGCCAAGGCTGATGTCTCTTTCTGTATCTTGTATTTAGCCCCCATACCCTTGATTTATCTCTCTTTCTATTAGAGAGTTGGGAATCCTCCTCCTCCTCCCCCCCTCTTCCTCTAGCCCCCCTTTCCTCTCTCCGTGGCTTTTACTGGGAGCTGTTCTTCGTGGGGACTGTTAAGAGTGGTCCTGAGGCCCCTGGCTGCTAAGAGAGCCATTCACTGACTTCCAGGTCAGGAAGTGGCCCCTGCAGACCTCAAGTAGACATTGTGTTCGCAAGAGGGCGGGCTGCGTTTCACTGGACTGGGGCGTGATGGCAGTGGGGTGGGGAGGATACTGGTGATCAGGGAGGAGAAAGAGGGGACGTAAATGTGGAAATGGAAGGTATAAAAGAATCTCCAACGAAGAGGATCAGGGCTGACTTTTGCCACTTGACTTTAAGGAATGCTCTAGCCATGTCCCTCTCTAACGGAAGGGAGAGAGCCCAAGCTCTCGCTCTACATCCCTTTGTCACGTGTCTCTGCCCCCTCACACATCTGGATCATCTGCGATGACCCTGTATGTCCCAGCCTGCTGCATGGCCAGACAGGGTGTCCACGGTACCTTAGTGCCCTCTCCATGGCCCTCCGTCTGGGCTCAGGGTGGTGGGTGATCGAGGCTAGACCTAGAAGGGAAGGGAAGGACTCGTGCAGTCTGCGGCAGACCTGGCAGAGGTAGTTCTAAGGAGCTGCCCAGGGCAGGTAGACAGAGGGCGCTTGGAACCTCCCATCTACCAGCCCTGGGCAGCTTAGTTCTACTACAACTAGTAGAACTACAACAGTTAGTTCTACTACAACTAACCCTTTCTCCTCCGACTCCTCAGGCCCCTTGTTGGAGCAGGGTTGCCCGTGGAGGCCCGTTTTCTGTTGAATTTGCCAATGGGTCTTCATTTTCCCCGCCGCTGGCCCTGCATCCTGCGGCAGCACTGAGGATGGAGGGAGGGAGGGAGGGAGCAGGACAGAAAAGGCTGCGAGGTGGTTTGGTGGCAGCTGCATCTGCCATCTTGCTATGGCATCCTGGATTTTTCTGAGATGTCTTTTTTAAAAATATGTATATTTTTATTGATTTCAGAGAGGAAGGGGGAGAGAGAGAGAGAGAGAGAGAGGGAGATAGAAACATCAATAATGAGAGAGGATCACTGATCGCCTGCCTCCTTCACACCCCACACTGGGGATCGAGCCCACAACCCGGGCATGTGCCCTGACCGGGAATCGAACCATGACCTCCTGGTTCATAGGTCGATGCTCAACCACTGAGCCATGCCAGCCGAGCTGAGAACTCTTTAGACTCTACACAGTGACCTGTGGATCCTGGCTTCCTGGGCATCTGCCAGAGAGAAGGCACTTTGCTTTTCCAAACGGCTTGGAGGCTGAAGTCTTTGGCCTTTTCACCAAGCCAGCCTCCCTCAGGGTGGTCAGCAAATGCACTTGGACTTGGACTGTGTAAACAGTGAAACACTAAAGGAGAGGCTGCGACTCGACAGCAGATGGAAAGCTGTAGCTGGCAGCTGGCAATTTGGAAGCAGAGTCTTGCATGTTCTGTGCCAGCCTACTCCATGTCGTGTCCCCATCTGTCTGCCACCCTGTTAACATGGGCCCGGGCATCTCTGAGTGGCAGCATCCTGCCTCTTGCTACTGCTCATGCTCCATTGGCGGTACCCTCCAGGGAGCACGCCTCTCCGTGGGAGGAGCCAGGGCGGTTCTGCCTGCACCCAGGACCCCTGGGACCTCACTGCTCGGACGCCATGGCATAGGCATTGGAATCCCAGATGTTTGCATGTGACCTCAGCGCCCGGCCTCGGCTGGGGGTTGGGTTAGCACCTTTATTTTTTCCCCTCTGGGGAAACTTGTGCCAAGTTGAATGTGAGTCACTCAGACGACAGCAACCCCAGGACTTGGCGTCATGATCCCAGGTCCTCAAGGTGATCTACCACCTTCCTGACAGCCCTTCCGTGGCCATGCCCTCTCGGAGAGGGAAGGCAGGCAGAACCTACCCGGAGGCTCTTATGTTATGATGGATATCCTTCTGCAAGGTGGTTCTGACAGAGCCTCATGCTTCTGCTGTAGCGAGAGAGCAGGACTGATTCTGGGATCCGACACAACGCTGATGACCTTGGCCCTCCTCGTCTGCCCTGTGTCATGGACCCCTTTTCAGCCATGGGGCAGCAGGCCACTCCTCGGCTCCCCCTATGGCTTGGAATCTCTCTGAGTCTAGACTTTGCTGCCTCTCTCCCTTCCTTCTCGCTGCAGATTCTCCTTCTACCCTACTTCACGCCCAGTGCTGGCCTCCTGTGACCTCCATCTACTCTCTTATCCAGACCAACCCCATTGTTAGCCATTCAGTGCATCTCCCTAGATCCCCCCACCTCCACCCCCACACTTGCTCTTCTTGATCCTCATCATGTGATTTTCCCAGCCCTGAGCTGTTGAGCGGATATCCGTGGACTCATGCTGAGTGGTGCCCTGAAAAGCTGGCCGTCAGCCCCAGTGGGACCCTCACTGCTGCTGGCAGACCTTGCAGTCGGCAGCTGCCCACCCCTTTCAAGCCCAGAGCTCCGCCCTTCACCTCTCAGTGAACTGTCTCCCAGACTTTGCTGAGCTCGAAGCTGCCCAGCACCGGCACCTGCAGTGTCCCCCCTTCCGCACCTCATGCAGCTCTACGTCCCCCCTTTCCTCCCCTGGCTCACTTACCCCAAGAGTCTGGATAGGTCCGTTCGTTAAAGACTTGTCGGTTCTCCACTGTGAGATCGGAATAGAAATACCAATGTGTCCACCCAAAGACAGCTGCCGCCTCTCATAAAACTACTAAATACAGTGTCACAGCATCGCGAGAATAACAGCAGTGGTAAGAGCAGCCATTTCCTCAGTCCCGTGTCAGGGGCTTTTCGCGTGCATCACACCTAGTCTGGACCCCAGTCCTCTGAGTTAGGGTCTTGTAAGATTCTCATGTCCTAGAGGCAAACTCGGGTCATAGAAGGCCGAGAGCTTACGTCAGAGGTAGAGTTGGGATTGGAACCCAGGATGTGCCTGTAGATTCTTCCATTCTTGCCCTCTCCCTTCCCATTCTCCCCCCTCCGAGGGGCTCCCCCTGGGAGGGTCCCCAGGGAGCTGGCAGCCCCTCCCACACCCTCCGTGCCCTCGTGGCTTCCCGTGCCCGTGCCTTTCTGCTGAGCAAGGGCTGCGGCTGTGACCCGCTACCGGCTTCGCTGCTGAGCACGTGGAGAATCACGTTGCGCTATTAACCGCGGGCAAAACCTGCCCCCCCTGGGAACTGTCCCAGTTCGAGGGTTAGAAAGAAGACAGCCGTGTTACAGTAGAGATAAATACTGCAGACAGACAGAGGCATGAAAATGGATCTGGGAGGGACGGGCGATGTTCTGTCTAAAGAGAGACTAACGGTAACTACATGGAAACCATAGGTAACCATCGCGGGGGTTCTGCTCCATGGGGGGCCCTATGCAGGCACATGCAGGCCAGGGGTAGCGGACACATGTCGAGGCAGTGAAATGAGAACAGCGTCTGGGAGACTCCGATGACCCTGACCCTCCTCCTCTGCCCTGTGTCATGGGCCCTTCCTCCCCATGGCCTTCCTCGGTCCCTTGAGGACTGTCTGAGAGGGGCTGGTGACGGGGGCAGACTTGGAGCGTGCACAAGCCCGAGATGTGGAAGGCCCCGTGGAGCCTGGGAGGAAGGGGTACCTGGAAAGGGGGGTGAGAGTCAGGTCCTTCCAAAGGACCCACTGAGTGAGTGTGGGGCCCCAGTCCTTGTGGTCGTCCAGGGGAGTGCCAGGTCCCCCGCACTGGGGGGGGGGGGCGGTCAGTTACTAGTAAGCAGGCTGTCTGCACACGCGTGAGGATGTATGTCAGGAGGCTGCAGCCCAGTGCCCTAGCCTCATGGAGAAATCCATCCCAGGGTAGCTCTGTGCCTCTCTTATGACTGTGGTTCTGCTGTGATTGGATAGGGATTGGCCAGTGCTCTGCCCACAGGTGGCCAGGGGAGGTTATAGAAAGCTGGGGTGAACTGGGTCACATAGTCACAGGCAGCCGGTCACATGTCCTTCTCCCCTCCCTGGCCTCTGCCTCTCCGTCCCCTGGCCATCCAGAACTTTGTGGTTCGTTGGACAGATATTCCCAACCATGGAAGTTCTACTTGGGGGCACACACGGGGGCCGGAGGGGGCTGCAGCGGAAGCCACACAGTGTGTCCGCTCCTTGTGGCCCTTCTGCCATTTCTCAGAATGATAGGAAGGGAAGGCGCCTGCCATCCCTAGGTGGACTTTTGCCCCAGACAGTGATCCTGTCTTTATTTTTACTTATTTGTTTTTAAATATATTTTTATTGATTTCAGAGAAGAAGGGAGGGAGAGAGAAAGATGGAAACGTCAATGATGAGAGAGAATCATGGACCGGCTGCCTCCTGCACGCCCCACACTGGGGATCGAGCCTGCAACCTGGGCATATGCCCTGACCGGGAATGGGACTGTGACCTCCTGGTTCATAGGTCGATGCTCAACCCCTGAGCCACACCAGCCGGGCTGATCCTGTCTTTACATCCTGCTCTCCTTTTCCCGGTGTAAGAGGGAACTGCTCACTGCCCTTGCTGAGACCTTTCTTCCCTGGGCAACTGCCCGTCACTGCCCCGTGCGTGTCCGGTGCCCACGGATTACCTTGCCTCGGTCTGGGTGGCTTACGGGCTGGGAGCATCGTCTCACTAGCCTTTACCTTCAGGGGGTTTGACATCAGAGTGACAGTGTCAGAAAGCCAGACCACGGTTCTGTCTCTGCCGGGGAGAGGAGCCGGGTGGTGGTTTCTTTTATATCAGTTGTTTCGCCTTCTCACATGATTTGGCTGCCGCAGTGTTGCTCAGACCTCAGGCCCAGGCGTGCTTTTGAAGTACGAGCCCTCACAGTAGGTCGCTCAGTCTGCTGGACGAGAATGCTGTTGGTGTGACTCCTGGGGCAGGGGAACACCCCGGAGAGACCCAGCAGGTCCAGGGTTGACTTAGATGGAGTCCCACAGAGCACATGGGGTTAAAATTCCTGCCCTGTGTGTAGACAAGAGGCGTTTACGCAAATAAGAAGGGGAATGGTTCTCAGAGGAACGTTTCCAGCAGGGGTTTGGCTAACTAGGTCTCTAGCTGGACTGGTCCCCGGAGGATCCATGAGGATGAACATGGAGGGGACAGGTGCCCAGATGGCATCTGGTAGGGTGTCGGTTTGCTCCAGCCAAATTCTGGGGTGTCTGCCCAGTCCCGGCCGTCTGCAACACCCCTCCCTCCGCTCCAGGCAGGCGGGGTCCCGGAGAACGGGCCGCCCTGAGCAGCCATCTGGTCACTGGGCAGAGCCCCCAACCACCTGACGTGGGGACAGGGACCATATGGGCTTTGCATGATCGTACCTTGCTTACTGTTGACTTAGAATTTAAAGTCCTCTGGAGTGGAAACAGGACGAAGGGGGAAGATCCTGCCAGAGAGCAAGAGGCCATGACCACCCTACACCCCCCCCCTCAACCCCCTGGTGATGGAGTGGTCATGATGGCCAGGACAACGATCCAGGAGACACGGAGAATGGCAGAGCCGGGAAAGCCAGGCTTCCGCGCCGGGGTAGCTGCTCACCACTAGTGAGAAGCTAAGATGATCTCTACTTCTTTCTTTTTTAAGAAAATATAATTATAATTCCATAGTTTTCATAACCCCTTGATTCAGCACAAAAACCTTTATCAAGCATAGGTTCTGTGCCAGTGACTGTGCCAGGCGTTGGAGAGACAAATAAAACAAGAGGAGGCCCCTGCATTTAAGGAGCCCTCAGTCTGAGGGGTGTGATTCTCAAGTGTGATTCCTCCTCCTCAGCCGTTAGGAAGCCTTGGGGTCCGTTACTGCGGGCAGGGGTGGAGGCGGCATTGAGTCCCAAAGCGAAGGCGCTAGAGTCAGCAGCAGAGACCCCTCAGACCTGTGTTAGACGGAGTTTTGGCTCTTCTTCAGGTTCCAAAGCTCTGTCATCTCCAGCCTTTCTTGATGTAGCATTGATCCCCACTGCAGTGCAGGCGGGCGGGCTGGGGGGATGGCAGCCAGCATAGCGGTTCCGAGCATGGAGGCCAGACAGACGTGGGCAGGAGTCCCAGCCGTGCGTCCAGGAGCAAGTGGCTCAACCTCCATCAGATCGAGTTTCCTCATCTGTGAAGCAAGGACAGTCACAGAACCAACCCCGTAAGGTCGTGGCTGTGTTAATTGAGACAATGCGTGCGTCTTTCCTGACAGTTGGGGAGAAGAAGAAAGGAAAGGATGGAAAGCAGAGGATGTAGAGGTTGCAGATGAGAAGTTTCTAGCCGGAGTGAGGAAGTGTGGCCTGGATGGACTGTCTGTGAAATCCGTCGGTCCATCCCTCGGTGGCTGTATTAGTTTCCTAGGGCTGCCCGCCCGAAAATCGCCACAAATTTGGGGGCTTAACACGATGAGACTTTGTTCTCTGACAGTTCTGAAGGCCAGACGTCCGAACAAGGTGTTGGCAGGGCCATGCCCCCCCAAAGGCTCTCGGGGCGAATCCTCCCTGGTCTCCCAGTCCTGGTGGCTTCCCTGGCCTGTGGCTGCGTCAGCCCAGCCTCTGCCTCTGTCGCCACACGGCTTTCTCTCTGTGTTTCTGCGCGTCCTTTTCTGTCTCTCCTAAGGACACATGGCACAGGATTTAGGGCCCAGCCTCATCCAGGATGATCTCATCTCCATTCCAACCTTAATTACATCGACAGAGACTCTTTCCAAATAAGGTCACACTTACGGGCCCAGGTGGCCATCGCTCTTTCTGTGGCATCGGGGGGGAGGGCACTGTTCATCCAGCTGCAGTGACAGAGGCAGGAGCAGGGAGCTGCCTCCTCTTTTCATCCAGCTCATCAGTTGCTTACTTCTGGGCTCTGGCTCCTCGGACTTTCATGACCAGAGAAAAGAAGCTGTGAGGAGTTCATTCATCCACCTGCCCAGCCAGCCCGTGTGATTGAACAGTGCTACGGGCGAGGGGGGTGCGCACCAGGAGCTGGGCACAAAGATAAAGCAGAAGAACGGAAGTGAGCTGCTAATAACTGTGCCTGCCGGGGCCGGGACCAGCGCTCAGGGCCGGTACCCAGCTGGGCTCACTGCCCGGGAGGTGAGGACCAGTCCAGGGCTCTGGGAGCCCGGCAGGGACAGCCAGCAGGGCATGGGGCTGTCCACAAAGGCCTCCGTGAGAAGACACCTGCGCTGAGTCCGGGGACCTACAGAATCGAGCAATTGGAGAAGTTCTTCCCAGACAGAGTGGAGACTGGAGACTGTTACCATGCCTGGGATACTTGCTGCACAAACCCTTCCATCCTTGTAAGACACGCCGATGGGGGTGCTCTTGGTCTCACTCCCGTGTTACTGAGAGGGATCAAGGCTCCCACAGGAAACAGGTCACGCTGTGAGGAGGGGCAGAGCTGCACCTTGAACCAGCTCTGAGTGTGTCCGGAGAGGCCGCCGTCCCCATCGCGCTCTGCTCATCCCAGCCAACGCCAAGAAACAGGTCTGCCCGTGGGGCCTCCGAGCCCTGGACCCGGCCCAGCCTGTCTGACGTCCATGCTGGCCTGGATCCACCACCCTGCCCGGCACCCGCTGAAGAAGCAGGAAGTGCGAAGGACTGGCCTGTGGGCTCTGGCCACGCGGGGCGGGGGAGGCGAAGGGGAGTGAGAGTCACGGGCCCTGTCTTCTCCAACCAGGCGTGCCCCCGTGGGTTTGGGCAGCAGCCCCATATTCCTGGCCACTTCTCTCCTTTTAAAATATATACATTTATATTGATTTCAGAGAGGAAGGGACAGGGAGAGAGAGAGAAACATCCATGATGAGAGAGAATCACTGATCGGCTGCCTCCTGCACGCTCCACATTGGGGATGGAGCCTGCAACCTGAGCATGTGCCCTGATGGGGAATTGAACCATGACCTTTTGGTTCATAGGTTCATGCTCAACCCCTGAGCCACGCCGGGCGGGCCTGGCCACTTCTCTTGATACCAAGTTGTTCTGACCTGTTGTGGGCATTGAATGCAGGGCATTCACGATGCTCTCAGCAGCCGCAGGCTGACCCTCCCTACATCGTGGGGAGGGGAATATGAGCATCCTGTGTCCCCTTTGACCACGGGGGGGGGGGCCCAGTCGGGGTCAGTCAGTGAGTGTTGGGGAAGCCTCGGTCGGACTCTGTTCTCGGAGCCCAGTGTGACTATTAAGCATTCCAGCTTGATCGTGCTATTTTACTATGGCTAGAACCCATCAGGCAAAAGTTAAACTTATTCATTTATTTAATCTTTCTTAAAGGCATCTCTAAAGACTTATCGATTTTTTTATTAGTAGCAGGGAGAGGGATGCTCACTTTCTTGACAGGCAAGTGATTACCTGATGCCAGGTTTGAAAGCCGCTAAACAAGGGGTCTGCTTTTGAAAGACTAAAAGAAGTATTTCAACATAAAAATCAATAAAGGTACATAAAAAATTGAACTGGGTGAGCAAATGAAAAACAACTCCCTTTTTTTCTCCTAATGAAGCTCATTTTACATTAAAAAAAAGAAAAGAAAAGAAACGGGAAGGGAAGCATTGCAACCCCTTGTCTGATACCCAGGTGTAAAAATAACCCATTTGGAAGTCCTGGAATATATTGATAATAAATGTGAGGCTGGCCTGGCCTGCATGACTGTGTGGTGGTGCATCGATCCATGAACCAGGAGGTCACCATTCGATTCCTGGTCAGGGCACACGCCCAGGTTGCAGGCTCGATCCCCAATGTGGGGTGTGCAGGAGGCAGCT
>NW_005872494.1:0-47942 GCF_000147115.1 Myotis lucifugus
TCCATCAGTGTCTTCACAATGTACCTGCCTTCATGTCTGAAATTCAAAAAACAAACAGAAAAACAGTAGCTAAAGGCCAGATGACCCTCAGTGGACCCCTCCTCCTGACCCAAATTCCAAGCCAAGCTTAAAGCAGCCAACCTGGATTCTGACTTCAAAGGAGACCAGTTGTCTCGGCCTCTGGACCTGACTCCAGCGCAGCCCAGTGTTAGGGGAGCCTCAGGGCATCCGCGCCAGGTCCCTGGGCCAGGGTGTCTGTTTGTTGACCTTGCCCCTGTGCAGCGCAGAACTCATCAGTGGTCGCTATGCTTCTGAAACTGTGCGGCCCCTGTCAAGTGAGTTTTTCTAAGACTCATTTTTGGGCAGCTAACTTTCAATCTGCTGCCCTTGTCTCCACCTTCTGAGTCAGAGCACAGAATCTCGGCTTTTTCAGAGCAGTCCCTTTTTAGATGTGTTCTGTGTTTTGAAGAATTGACTGCTCCACTCAGCATCTCAAATAATCGGATCGATGTTGCCCAGCCAGGGTTCAGCCCAAAGTGACGTTTTGGGACCGTGCTGAGGTCCTCTGACGTCTTGGATGCTGCTGTGAGGGCAGCAGTGGACAGACAGGTCATCAGCTCACTGTCACCGTGAGCTGGGAGCACTGGTCCACAGAAGCCTTTAGCTACTGCATTGTTTTCTGTCTTCAGCCATCCTCATACCATCTCCATGATTTTGCAAAGTCTATTTCACCTGAGTGATACTTACATACTTTCCCTTGAATCGACTTGCAGTTTCCACTTTATTTTGAAAGATTGTTATCCGTACTGTGAATGGAAAACCATATAAACCATATAAACACAAGGTCACCGTAAAAGTAAACGGGTGGACTCTCGCACTGCTCCTGTCAGTTGATGTGGCACTGACTTTGTCACATGCATCGCTCTGATTTCTGGGCTGCAGCGTGCTGGTCCCCCGCCTGCCTTCCTGCCCCGCATGCTGTTGGAAACGCACTCTCTCTGCCCTGGCTGCTGTCTGGCACTTCTGCCTCCCCGCTGCTCCTCACGCTGATCTCAGGCAGTGGACGCCTGTCAGATTCATCCCACCAGACGTGAATCTTGCTGCTCATCAAGGTTATCTTTCAGAATCCAAATCTCCCCTTGATTTCACATTGCAAGGCTTGGGTGCTTAAAACTTCCCTGTGAGTCCAGACACTGGGTGGCTGAGGGGCAGGGGCAACAGGTCCTGGGAGAGAGTGGAGGGGCCAGAATCCCCACAGTGGGCGTGGCTCCGGGAAAATAGCCCTCCAGCTGCCTGGAGCAGGACGCTGTGCAAAACAGCCTTGTCCTGATGCTCTGAGGAACTCCAACCGCATTCGTTTTTCATTTGTATTTGGAGAGCCCATCCCCTTTCCTACTACAAGGTAGTCGAAGGTCTTTCAGGTGTGTTTTTCCTCCCAATGTTGCTGTTTTTATTGGGGTTTTATTTAACTTTGACAAGAGTATGTGTTCACAGGAGAAAATTCAGAGATTGCAAAACATACAAGGTAAAAATCATTCTTGCAATCAAAGTCATCATGAGAGATGAAGACTTCTTAAACAGATGACTGTTAGGGTGGCAATGAACTTCTTTCTCAAATCATAAGGGAAGCCCATTGGCAGGGTGCGCATCCTGGACCTTGAGGGCCTGGCCCACAGGACGGGAGTGGTCCTAAGCAGCCACATGCCAGGTCTTCTAACTAGTGATCAGGGACTGAGGGACACGGCAGGTGGGCCCAGTAGTTAACATGTTGCACTTTTACCAACATTTTGTTGAGCTTCCTGAGCTCACCCTTTATTTTCTCCCGGCTGCTGGGGGCTCACACTGTGATCCATGGTTAGAGCCAGGGCCAGCGTCCTGGGGCCTCCAACTCAGGCTGCCACCAGGGCCCCCCCCCTTAGACCACAGCCCGTGAGGCACACAGCCCCGCTTTTGTCCCTGGGCTCCCTGGCCCTGCTGCCTCTGCTTCTAGGCCTCAGTGTGATCGCCCCAACTTGGCATGGGATTTTGCAGCCCCATTTCTCACTGTCCTTCTCTGCCCCAGGCCCTGGGGACCCAATACCAAAGGGAGTGGCCCCGCCCAGAGGCAGCCTTGACTGCACTGATGCCTCCGCTGACCAAGCTACCAAGCCCAGGCCATCAGAGCTGGGCTCCAGGGCCTTTTCATCCTCAGCCATCACTACAGCTCCTTCCAGCTCCACCTCCACCTCCCGGCACCCAGGCCGCACCCACGGTGAGTCACGGGTCCCTCCAGAACCAAGAGGGATGAGCATCTCGGACCGAGGTCCTTCCCAAAGACCCAGCTCGCAGGGGCAGGAGGCGCCTCTCAGACCGAGAGGTGGTCAGTAGGTGGGTGACCCTGGGGACAGG
This sequence comes from Myotis lucifugus, assembly GCF_000147115.1. NCBI lineage: Eukaryota > Metazoa > Chordata > Mammalia > Chiroptera > Vespertilionidae > Myotis > Myotis lucifugus. Next base: position 2,389 of record NW_005872494.1, read on the forward strand.
ATGGCGTCCCACACACTCAGGTCCAGAGCTCACCTCCGCCTACAGCTGTGCAACTTTGGGAGGGTAGCTCCGCCATCTGGACGGCTGGGCCTGAGCCCTGGAACCCACACCACTGCTCAGGAATTGATGGCACCAAGCAGCTCCTGAACGGAGGTGAACCAGAGTTTGGGCTAAAATCAGGCAACATTGGAGGTTTATTCTCCAGGGCGGAGACTTGACAGGGTCCCTGCACTGGAGGCCGGTCCATGGCGAGGAGGGTGGGTGTCCTAGACTGAAAAACAGGGCAGTGTGACACCGCGGAGCCCTCCCCTCTTGGCACTGGGTGGAGGGTAACATGACAGGAGTCCCCTTGTTTTTGACAGGTTTTTGACAGGTTGGATGTCTCCAGATGCCAGTAGCCCTTCGTGCAAAGTAAGCCACTTTGCACGGTGCAACCAGAGCAGGATGCTGTGAAAAGGAGCATCTGGGGATGAGCACTGGGAAATGTAAAATATGCAACAGAGGGGAGAAATACAGCTTAAAACTTAAAAAGACATTCTGCTTATGACCTAGAGATGACAGCATCTGAGGACAGCAGAAGAGCTGGAAATGATGGCCCTGGAGGGTGGGGAGCTAACTTTTTAATTAAAACAAAAACTGAGAGCGTTTACATTGGCTTCGGCTTCTGAAGTATCAACAATAAGTGCAGGAGGAGCACTATCTCCCGCCCTCCCATTGCCTAGAAAGCTCCATGGTGCTGGCATGGGCTCCTGCAACTTATGGGCAGAGACAGGCTCTGTGGAGGGCAGTGTGACACCGCGGAGCCCTCCCCTCTTGGCACTGGGTGGAGGGTAACATGACAGGAGGAGTCGGCCAGCACTCTTGGAAGTGTCACTGAGGGGCCAGATTTACCCCGAATCCGCTGAGGAAAGGGATCCTCTTCCTCAGTGTTCCGATTCCTGGAGCTTCTCTCATCAAGAGACAGAGGTGAAGGGGTGGGCAGAGCAGGGCTGGAATGGACGGAGGCTTTGGGAGCCGCTGAGCTGTATCACAGTGCCTTTCAGTGACACGTCCTTTTCCAAGAGGAAGGTGGGTTTTTTTGTTCAAGTTTTTCCTACTCAGAAAGGGGGCTCGTTCTGCTTCTGTGCTCTTCACGGAAACCAAGTACTTGTTGGTTCACCCCCAAGCCCCGCTGCTAACAGGCTTGTTCTGATGCCTGCTATTTGGGGAGCGTGCCGGGGCTGGGGACCTGGGTGCCCTGTGCCCCAGTGAGTCCAGAGCAGACTGCTTGGGGGGTGGAAGCAGAGCCTCTACTAGTGTGTCCCCAGTTCTCAGTGCAGTTCAGCTCAACACCAGCTGTGTGCAGGGACGCCGGGCACAGAGTCCCTGTCCCCAGCCATGACTGTGCAGTGGGACCAGCCCTGATGATACTTGGGGGGAGTTGCAGGTGGGGGGTTGGCACCGTGGGACTGGGTGTGCTGGGGGCTTGGACCAGGAGGGGAGGTCTGCAGGCCTGGAAGGGACTGCCTGCCCTGGCCAGGTGGTGCCGCCATCCCTGCAGCAGGTGCTCCCCCTGTGATCCTAGGGAGGCAGGGAGGGCTGCCCTAGACACGCTCAGGCGGGCACACACTGCAGCCAGGAGGGCGGCTGCCCCACACTTGTCATGGGGGAGGTCAGTTTCTTTTCCCTTTGGGGCAGATGTCAATTTGAGACAAAAAAGAGAAGGAGCTGAAGGACAGCAAACAGCCACGGAAAGCCAGCACGTACTTTCCTCCTGAGACCCCAGCACCCGCCCCCTCGGACCACCGAGGGGAAGCGGGCCCTGGAGCGGGCACAGGGTTCATTGTCCATCGGTGGGCGCACATACTCTGCCCTGTGCTGGCTCCCACCCTCACCAGGTGCCACTGTCCTGGTCTAGGCAGGGTGTTTCCACGTGGTCTAGAAAGCTCCATGTGTAGTAAGGGTGGGCTCCACACCCTTCACTTTCCCAGAGCCGCCCTGTTTGGTCTGTACCGGAGTTCTGCGTGAAGTTTCCTTTGTTAACAAAATTGTTTGAGCCCAGCCCCAGACCTCACAGACACAGAAGCACAGGCTGTCATCCCACACAGCCCATGCCCACTGTGCACGGGGCCTGGCACTCAGGGGAGGCGGGACCCTCCTGGGGCGTCTCCAGAATTCAGGTCTGTGCTCCTGGGGGCGCTCCCCTAAGCTGTGGCAGAATCGCTCTGTTATGTCCTTGTTGTCAGACTGGAGGGCTTAGTCTGGGCTAGACTGGGTCATTGGCCCTTTGGGTTAAGGGTTGTCCTTTCCTCTCAGGGTCCGGGCCAGGCAGCTCGAGAGCCATAGTAATGCGTCCAGTGACAGCTCACCTCGGGGCCTGAAGGGTAAGTCAGCTTTCCTTCTGGGCACTTTCCAGTGCCCTTGGATCTGGGCTGTAGGCTTTGTGTTATTTGTGTGATTTAAAGAAGACAATTAGCAAGTTCTTCACAGCATGATGGGTTTGCCTCCATAGGGCACATCATGCAGTTTCAGGCTCAGGCCTGGGAGTTTTCACGGATTTGGGTCCAGATCCCTTCTCCTCACTGACCGGCTCTGGGCACCTGGGTGAGCCACTCATCCTCCGAGCCTGAGTTCCTGCAGCTTCCGGATGGGGACAGGGCTGGGAGTTCCGGTCCATCGTGGTCAGAGGACACGGGTGAGTGTGATTCCTTTACAGCGTTTAAGTTTGTTAATGGTGCAGAAGATGGTCTGTCTACGCTGTCCCAAGGGCTAAGGAGGGAGTTGCCTCACAGCTGTTGCTAATTTCAGCTTTAGCAGGAGCTCTGCACTTCCCTCCCACGTTATTTTGTTTTTAAACCCCACTGTGAACTTCTAGAGAATCCCAGCATGTCCTTGACATCCCAGTGCCAGCCTGGGAGAAGTGTGCTCTGGGCTCCCCAGCAGGGCTCCCTGTGTTCCCTGAGCCGGAGGCAGCACAGAGCCCACTGGAGGCAGGTGAGTGAGAGTGAGAGGCTGACTTGTGTCCCTCTGTGTCCCCTCGCTCTGACACCAGGTTCCTCCGACCCGACCGGCTCCACCACAAACCCAAGAGCAGTGAGGACCTGATGCCCAGCAGGGATGCAGCACTCTGCCCCACCTCGCGATGCCAGCACCCCAGGATACACTACCCTCGGCCTCCAGGAGTACCTGTCACCCAGAATGGGCTTCTCCACCAGGAAGCATCCAGAAGAGGGGTGTTGCCCAGCCCCAGGCCTGGGGTGGCCCAGGGTCCCCCAGAGAGGTGGATGATCACCCTGGAGGAGTTCCTGGCGGAGCATGACCGGGCTCCCCCTTCGCTATGTGAGGCCTGGGAGCGCTCTTTCCTCTCTCCCCTCAGATGGACCTGGACCAGAGGGGAGACCTGGACAGCAAAGTCATGGAGAGGGATAGGGTGGGGCTGGCGCCACCTGGCTGCAGAGCTGGCTTGGATGGGGGACATAACCACTAGCCAGAAAGTGACTGTGCTGGCAGCCCACCCAGACCTGGGAGGCTGTTCTCTCCATCTGTGCAGGGAGCCGCAGGAAGGCCAACGTGGAGGGCCTGAGCCGTGCAGTCTCTGTGCAGTTACTCTTCACTGCCGCTGGGCAGGAGGCGGTCCTAGGCCATCTGTCAATAAACGGTCAGGGCTTTGCTCCAATGACACTTTATTTGTGGACACTGTCCTTTGAATTCTATAGAGTTTTCACAAAAGTCTGTTCTTTAAAAATATTTTGTTTTAATCATTAAAAAATGTAAAGACTGCTTAGCTCACAGGCCATACAAAAATGAGTGGCAAGTCCTAGCCGGTTTGGATCAGTGGTTAGAGCTTCAGCCCGTGGACTGAAGGGTCTCAAGTTCAATTCCAGTCAAGGGCATGTGCCTCAGTTGCAAGCTCGATCCACCAGTCTTGGTCAGGGCATGTGCAGGAGGCAACCAGTCATTGTGTCTCTCTCACACTGATGTTTCTCTCTCTATGCCCCTGCCTTAACCCCTTCCACTTTCTATAAAAATCAATGAAAAAATATTCTTGGGTCAGGATTAACAAAAACAAAAGAAGGGTGGCGAGCTGGAGTCGGCCCGCAGCGCGAATTTGCAGAGCGCTGCTCTGCAGCTCTGACCCGTGGATGTCAGCAGCATTAGGAAACCCTCGTGTCTCCATGTAGCTTTCCTGAAGCTGCACGTGCACCTGTTACTGACCTGTTTCCTCCGTGCACCAGCTGAAGTCACCACCTGACAGTTGAGACCCTTGGAGGATTTAGTAATTTTCTCCTTCCCCTTAAGCATACACAGTGGAACTTTCTCCGGCCACATAGCGAATTCTCTGGCCTGCATTAGTAGAGCCTGGTGACACGGAATACAGACTATTTGTTCAGTAGATATGTATTGAGTGTGTACTCTGTGTTAGGCAGCACGCATGATGCCTGCATCCCCCCAAAAAACAAAGTAAGAGTTCATCGGCAAGTTTTGTCACATACTCGCTAGGTGCCTAGTCAAGTGGGCGGTCCTGAAGGCAGTATGTACATGCTCTCTGCCTCCCATCATTTCTGTTTCAGACTACAGAGCACTGTGCGCCGGGGGCTGGAGACAAACCAAAGCCCTGCCCTCAAGTTCATGGTCTGATGCATGCTTCTCAGACTGCGGCCTCTCTCACGCTCACCAGGGCTGCCTGGACACAGGATGGACCTGAGTTTCTGGCTCAGGGGCTCGGGGGTGGGGCTCCCTGAGAATCTGCATCACCACCAAGTGCCCAGAGGTAACTGGTCCTTTTCAGCCTCAGCGAGACCAAAGCAGCCTCGCTGTAGGAGCTGGTTGTGGATGCTGAGGCTCCCTCCTGAGAGCCACCTCCCTCCCTCTTCCCAGTGTGCTCACCTCACTAACCTGACACCCCCGAGCAGGCCTGAAGAAGTGGGATTCACAACCGTGCCCCTGCCCATGCCTACACTCCCTGAGTGTTGATGCTGGGAGTGGGTGTCACAGAGGAGCCCTCTGGGTGGCCAGGGAGGGTGCACTCATGAAGATGGTATCAAAGATGTAGAACAATGCAGAGAGGGGCCGGGTGGTGTGAAAGACGGCTGCAGAGCCGGGCAGCTGTGGGTTCAACCCCTACCTGCCACTCTCTAGATGTGTGACCTGCTGGACTGTGGCCTCACTTGCCTTACCTGTTGAAGGTTGTTTGAATACAACCTTGCAAGATTGCTTTGAGAATTGAATGAGTGGGGGGTTGTTTTTGTTTTGTTCTTTTGCAATTGCACCTGCAGTTTCTAGGATGGTGCCTGGCACATGGGAAGCAGGTGATACATGGTGCCTGTTGTATTAGTGACCGTAGGTCTTCCTGGTCAAACTTCCAGGGTATATGACTCCTGACTGGCATTTGAAACAGCAGGCTGTGTCTCTGGCAAGTTGAGCATCCAGGTGTTCTCATGGGCCAGGGAGTTGGCAGGTGGAGGTGTCTCCTGGGCTGCTGAGCCATCCTGCAGACTGACACTGCCTGCCACAGTCTGGTGGCCTGGGTCTGAACCCTGACTCACCTTCCACATGCCCTCCTTCCCTCTCCTCTCCTCCTGGTGGCCTCCACGTAGGCAATGCCTGTGTTACAGAAGACTGGAGAAGAACCAAGCAACGCTTAGAGAGATGGAGTTACATTTATTATTATGCGCAGGCCCAGAGAAAAATGTCTCTAGAATTCTGGGCCCACGCGTGCTAATAAATGTAACTCCATCTCTCTAAGCATTGCTTGGTTCTTCTACGGTCTTTTGTAACATTATTGGTTTCCTGACTGAGAAAACCAACCCATGTTTGGCCTTTTGGCCTCCGATGATTGGACCACATTTGGGGCCCGTGGGCCCCAGACAGGCCTCCGGGTGGCACACACACTGCTGATCTTAGCAGAATTAAACCGGGGTCCTCTAGGCATTCCCAGACCTCAGTCCAGGACCTGGACAGCATCTGGAGAGAGTGGACAGACACCTCTGGACCTGTCAACAGAATCCGTTTGGTAGGGACCCCTATCAATCAGGCCCACTCCAAGTGAGTGGAAGGGGGAGCTTGGTCACCTCCCCGGAAGCCATACAGCTTCCTCAGGCAATTAATGAGGAATCAGATGGACTGTATAAACTCTGAGTCAATATCTGGTAAAGTAAAAAGCTCAGATTGTCTGGTGTATAAATATAAGTGTGAAAGCCTGTGTAAAAGCGAAAGCTACTTTGATTAATTCTACATTTTTGTTGGTTCATCTGGCTAAACGTTTGATTTATTAAAGGCTGAACCCCTGATAATCTGCAAAAGTCTTAAGCCGTGCTGCTGGGTTATTTTTCTCAGAGATATTTCCTCTCTATCACGGAGGAAATCAGCCCACTTAGCTAATAAGCAGCTGGATGGCTTGGCTTCCTGGCCCTATGGGGCACACTAAGATTCAATCGTGAAATTCTGGCTAAGGTAGTCACTTACCATTATTGTCGTGTTTGTGTAAACAAGTAGGCCAAATTAAATACAATTGAAAAATTGGTCTTAATTTGGCTCTTTTGATAAACATAGAGGTAATTTTAAGGATAAAAATTATATTTCTATAGAGGTTATTAAAACTAAAATGTTTTCTTTTCCTTCCACTGGACCATCTGTTACAGTTTGTCTCTGCCAGGTCACAAGCCCACCTCCTCCTGTGCCCAGGCCTCATCATCCCTCTGACAAACAGCAAGGATCCCTTGACTCTGAGAGAACCTCTGACCCGCCTGAGCACGAAGTAATTACAGAAGAAATTCAACGTCCATTTTCTCTAAAGGAATTCAGTGCCAGGATCCTTGAGGTAATATATTGGGAAGTTAGACAGACATGAGGAGAGCAAGGACAATAGGCCAACTAGAACTACCAGATATAAATAAGTATTTCCACCTCTAGGTATGTAAGACAAGGGGCATAGCCAAAGAGGTACTCACACAAAGTCTCAGCCCCTAGAAAAGACCAGTAGCCTATTTGTCCAAAAGACTTGACCTCTTTATATTTGGGTGACCTACTTGCCTCCGGGCAGTAGCAGCCACAGCTATGCTTATCAAAAAAGCAAATAAGTTAACCATAGGGTAGGAAATAATGCTTCACATGCAGTCGAGGCTTTACCCAAGAACACACTGGAGTGCTGGGTGTCAACCACTCGAGTCACCCAGATTCAGGCTCTCCTGTGGGCAAAAGAAAAATCAGTAACAATTTATACTGATAGCAGGTACACATTTGCAACGGCTCATGTACATAATGCTATTTACAAGGTAAGGGGACTCCACAGAAGCAAGAGGGAACCGTGCCACAGACAAAGTGGCCTGGGAGGCTGCCCTAAAACCAGTGGGGCCTCTACAGATTCTAGTGATTTTTCAGACCCTGACCTGCCCAATCTAAAAAAGCTGAAATCCATAACCAATCTTTACTCGACTTCTTACAGGCTTTACAGTCCCCCCAGAAAGCAGTCCAGAAGCACGTCCAAGATGCTCTGCCTGTATCAACTTCTGATCTGGTCCATCCCTTCCAACCTGGTGACTCTGTTTAGATAAATTTGCCACCCAAGGACTGACTCCTACCTGAAAAGGACCACCCCCATGGCAATCAAGGTCAATGGGATCCTGAAGTGTCTTCATCACACCCGACTTACTACAGCCTGGCAAAATAGAGAGTACAGGACTCTTTGGACCCTCTAGAGATTATTCCTGGCCCTCATTCCTGGCCCTTATTTTATAAGCAAGCCCACTGACTTTATTTGGCAGAGAATTAATTCCATTAAGCTTATAGTCCTCAGGGCTCAATATAACTCCCTCCCCAACAATGACCCAAAAGAGTCAATGATTTGACTTATGTACATAAAACCAGTGGGGAATGAAGTATCCATCTTCCCCAGACAAAGATATCAGTGCTGGCACCAGGCCAAGTCTTTGGTTGAGATCTCAAAGACCCCGCACATAGGGGCTCTTTAAGAACTTGCAAAGCGGGGCAGAAAACCTTATATTTGGGAGACAAGGAGGCTCAAAAGGTAGCAATACAAGAAACTTTCTGAGTGACTTTGCCCAGAATTCTAGAGACATTTTTCTCTGGGCCAGTGTATAATAATAAATGTAACTCCATCTCTCTAAGCGTTGCCTGGTTCTTCTTCTGTCTGCTGTAACACCTGCACTAGGCTGCTCCAGCCTGGGAGGTGCTAGCAGAAGGTGGCAGTCACCAGAGCAGGGTCAGAACTGGGCGTCCATGGGCTCTGCCCACCCCCCTTGTGGTGGGAAAGGACTGGTTGCATCGCCAAAGGGAAGCCCAGCTGGCACGCTGCTCAGCGTGGACAGCCTGAAGGGAAAAGTGGTGGGTGGCCACCCCCTGCATAGCCTCAGCGTTGAGTTCCCCTGGCCTGCCTCACTCGTTCCCTCCCACCACCCCCTTTCCCAGATCAAGAGAAGGGTCTAGGTGGCTGCAAGGGCTTTGAGTGGGGCTGGTCTGCACTCATTTCTCTTCCTTATGGCCAAAGACAAAGCCCTCGCCAGGCACCTGAGCTGGTGGATTGAGGACAGAGCACAGTCCGCCCAGTCAGCTCTGCCTCCCCCTCTGCTGGGCGGGAAATGAGGGACAGAAGGAAACAGTGGGCTGTGCTCAGGCTTCCAGGTGTGACCTGCCCTGAGTGGATGAGTTTGTGGAAAGCCATTTCCCTCTCTGGGTCTGTTTTCTTGCTGCTGAATTTAGGGGCTGCCTCGTGCCATCTGGCTTTTCTCCCTGACCCTGTGTTGCACCGGCCCTGCCATCCTCACCAAGGGCAGTGTGTGTGCTCTTGCCTCTCCTTGCACAGCCCTGTACACTGGTCCCCAGGCCCCCGGGCAGAAGTCAGCCATGGCCCACCAGTCGGCAAGGTGGGAGGTAGCCAGGGATGTGGGCAGGCCAGTGCCCCAAATACCCCCACTTCCTGCTCCAAACCCCCAGACTGGGGACATTGGCTGGGAGTCCCTTCCCCTCCAGCACTTGTCTCCAGGAGCTTAGGAGACTGTGGTCCAGGCAGGTGGGCAGTGACCAGAGCTCTCCACACGGAAGCTCGTCCAGCCTCCAGGGCTCCCACCTCAGCCTGTGAAATACTCATCCCCAGAAATCAAGGTGCGGGCAGGGTGGCCTCCTTCTGGGGCTGCAAGAGAGTCAGTCTAGGTCCACCTCAGCTGCTGGTGGCAGCCAGCTATCCTTGGTCCATGGCTTGGAGACCCATCCCCCCACCCACCACTGAGTCCCAGTCACAAGGCCTGTGAGTGAGTCCAAATTCCCTCTTAGAAGAACACCTGTCATTGCAGGTAAGGCCCACCCAATCCAAGCCCTCCTCTGAACTTGATTACATCTGCCAAGGCCCTATTCTCAAATAAGGTCACGGTCACTATTCCCATAGGCATGGGTTGGGGGACACTGTACAATACACCCCAGGAGAGGTATCGCAGGCCACACGCAGGAGACAGAGGCCCAGGGTTGAGTGGAAACACAAGTCTCAGAGCAACAAGCTGAGTATGAAATGCCCCATAACTGCTGGTGAACACACACAGGAATAACTCGGCACATTTTCCTATGGGTAGATGGGCATCCAGGTAAAGGATCCCACGTGTGAAGAGGTTCACGCCCTGCTGACGAGCAGGGTTCCTTCGGTGGCAGGTCCTGAAGAGGCCTCTTGGCCATAACCCGTAGGGATCTCTTGTACTAAGTGAGACATATCCCTGCACTCACCACCAAGTCAGGGGACCATGTGTTCTGAGAGGAAACACACTGAGGCTGCTGAGCCTTTTCCAGCACTGCTGCCCTCCCGCCAGCAGAGGGCGCCACCCCACCCCTCTCAGAGTGCTGCTCTTTGCCAGGAAGTCCTGCCCAGACCAAAGTCAGCATTGGTGCCTGTGGGGGATGCTGTGTCCACAGGGGAGGGAGCTTCTGCTGGTGTTTACCTGCACCATGCGGCTTCTGGAAGCCCGGAGGCAGCATGGGCTCTGGGGCGGCTAAGGCCACGGTGAGGAGGAGTCCATGCTGGGACCTCAGAGGGCCAGCCCCCACAGCGCTCATTGCGGGTAGTCTATTCCCTTCCCCCAGAAGGTTGCCAGGGCAGCGCAGGGCAGGGGCAGGCTGGGCTATGGGTCCCCCGGCGCAGAGGATCCCACTCTGCAGGCACCAGCTACTTAGGGAGCCTTCTGAAGTTAGGGTTTTCTTTCATCCTCACCACAGCCAGGCCTGCTCCTCCCTGCAGAGTGTGATGGAGCCGGGCGCCTTCCTCGTGCCCTGTGCTGCCAGGACTCGGGGCTGTGCCAGGGCTTCCTAGTGCCCCCACCCCCACCTTCCGCTCCTGTGTCAGACTGGGATGCTCCACAACCAAATGGTTCTGGCTGGGACAGAGTTTCAGGGACTTGTAGTTAAAGCCACAGATCCAATGTAGTGACTTTACTTACACTTTGTGTTTGCAAAATCTTTTACAGTTTATAGAGCTTTCCCATCTGCCCTCTTGCCCGGCCTTCACAACAGCCTTGTGATTTCCCCCATTTTGGGAAAAGGAAACAGAAGCCTAAAAAGATGGAGTGGCTTACACAATAACCCAGCACCTCTGGGTTTCATTCAACAAGTATTTGAGAGCAGCTATCATGTCCACAGTACCAGCCTAGTCACAGGAGACCGAGAGTTAAGAAATGGCCTGCCCACCCTCAGGGAGCCTTCAGTCCTGTAAGATAGGAAGGCCACATGCACAAAGGACTGCCACTGGGCAGTAGATGGTGGGTGCTTGCTGCACGTCCCACTTCCCTCCCACTCACATTTACTGCTGGCTTGTTTTCACTTTATACTCTCTGTGGGACAGCAGCTCTTCTGTAGTTCCAGCCCCTCTACCCTCTCAGGACGCCCAGAAAGCACCACCCTCCCTGAGGGAAGGTTGACATAACCAGCTTCCTGCTACCACATAGGACATGTTCAGTGAGGCCAGCCCCGCTTCCATCTCCACTAGTCTATTGCCTGCCCAGTCACTCACGTCAGGTGCCTGACCTTCAGCTTCTTCCCTCATCTTCAAGACACCTCCCCAGAGGTGATGTCAGAGGAATGACAGCGTCAGAGTGCACCTTTTCCTCTCTCAGGAATTTCAACAAGTTAATCAGCTATAATTCAACAAAGAAATCCCTGCTCATCACAGATGCATGCCTGAGAGATCCACACACTAAAACATATAAAGGTGGGCAACGGGAATAAATGGGGAGATGGCTCCTAGATGCAGCCCTGCAACCAGGAACTTGTGGCTTAGCCCTTTGGCTGGGAAGAACAGAGAGCCGCGGGAGGGCAGGGGTGAGTGGGGGTAGCCCAAAGAAAGAGTGGCGAGAAAGCAAACTGATTGTGCCAGCAGACGCCTGACAGAGCACTTTCATGGGGTTCTGCTGTGCAGCTCTCCACTGTTGGGCCGAGGGTGGTGTGTCAGACAAAGAAACAGAACCACAGAGCCCTGCACCACCTTGGACTCCTGAAACTTGCCTCTTGCCCTTGGAGTGGGATCCAGGAGCATATTATCTGTAAACCTAGAGCTGTTGCAGTAGAATCTGCAACAGCTGTTGCAGCTGTTGCAGCTGTTTTCCTCTGTGACTGATCTCCAGGAGGGGTGGTTGGGGTGGAACCCCACGGAGGTCAGAGGCCACTATTATGGTAAGAGCAAAACAAACTGCACCCACAAGCAGCCCAGCTGAATTACAGAAGCGACGGAAGTTCAAGACTGGGAGACCAAAGAGGTAAAAAGTCTTATGATTCAGGTCTTTCTACTGGAAAATAATAGGAAGACCTCTTCAGAGATAAATGCGTAAGCAAAGAAGGACAGCAATACCATGGAGAGCCACAGAAATGAGGATGATAAGAAAATGAAAAATCCCCAGAAAGCAAGCTGGAATACATGGAAATATGTGATATAAATGGCAGAGATTTCACGATTGCAATTCTGAAAATACTCAACAAGATGTGAGGAAATACAGGAAATGCAGAGCACTCAGAAAACAAATCACTGAACAAAACAAGAACTTTACTAAATAGATTGAAACTTTAAAAAAGAACTGATCAGCAATTTTGGAAATGAAGAATGCAGTTAAAGAGATTAAACATGAACTACTGAGTGTAGAGTACAGAACCAACCAGGAGGAGGAAAGAATTAGTGATATCCAAGATAGGAATCAAGAAATGTTGCCAAAACCGGCTTGGCTCAGTGGATAGAGTGTCGGCCTGCGGACTGAAAGGTCCCCGGTTCGATTCCGGTCAAGGGCATGTACCTGGGTTGCAGGCTCATCCCCCGTGGGAGATGTGCAGGAGGCAGCTGGTTGATGTTTCTCTCCCATCGATGTTTCTAACTATTTATCTCTCTCCCTTCCTCTCTGTAAAAAATCAATAAAATATATTTTAAAAAAAAGAAATGATGCAGAAGGAAGAAGAGAGAGACCTGAGCAAAAGAAAAATGAAAGTTCTAGAAGACCTATCTTACTCCATCAGAAAAAGCAATATTTGAATTTTAGGCATTTTAGAGGAGGATGAGAGGAAGCAGGGTACAGAGAGACTATTCAAACAAATAGTTTATGAGAACTTCCCAAATCTAGAAAAGAACTAGATGCTCCCATCCAAGAAGCAAACAGAACACCTAGTCACCTCAATCCAAAGAGGCCTTCTCCAAGGCACGTGGTATTGAAGCTGTCAAGAATTAACGACAGCCGAAACCGGTTTGGCTCAGTGGATAGAGTGTCGGCCTGCGGACTGAAAGGTCCCAGTTTCTATTCCGGTCAAGGGCATGTACCTGGGTTGCGGGCACATCCCCAGTGGGAGATGTGCAGGAGGCGGCTGATTGATGTTTCTCTCTCATCGATGTTTCTAACTCTCTATCTCTCTTCCTTCCTCTCTGTAAAAAATCAATAAAATATATTAAAAAAAAAGAATTAACGAAAAAGGAAAAATTCTCAAAGCAGCCAGGGGGAAGAAGGACATGACCTACAAAGGAAAACCCATCAGAATTTCATCAGACTTTTCAGCAGAAACTCTACAGGCCGGAAGAGAGTGGAATTAAATATTCAAATGTCTGAAAGAGAGAAATTACCACACACAAGTAATATATTCAGCAAAATTATCCTTTAAATATGAAGAAGAAATAAAGATGTTGGGGTGCCTAGCCAGCCTGGGTGAGTGGCTGATGGCTGTTTGCAGGCTGGCCATAGCCCCTTCAGGGTGGGGGTCCATGCTGGGGTGCCTAGGCAGCTTGGGTGAGGGGCTGAGGGCTGTTTCCAAGCTGGTCAAGACCCCCAGTAGAAACCCTCACCCCTTGAGGGTGTGGCCAGCCTGAGTAAGGGGCTGATAGCTGTTTGCGGGCTGGCCAAGACCCCCAGCAGGGACCCGCACCCCCTGAGGGTGTGCCAGCCTGGGTAAGGGGCTGATGGCTGTTTGCAGGTTGGCCACACCCCCTTCAGGGTTGGGGGTCATGCTGGGGTGCCTGGCCAGTCTGGGTGAGGGTTTGATGGCTGTTTTCAGGCTGGCCACAGTCCCTTCAGGGTGGGGGTCCCCACTGGGGTGCCTGCCAGCTTGAGTGAGGGGCTAATGACTGTTTTCAGGCTGGCCACAACCCCAGCCACACAAGCTTCCAGTGGAGGCTGGCTGGAAGCAGGTATCTGGGATTTATTTATCTTCTATAATTAAGACTTTGTTGCCTTTTGCGGAGGCCACAGCCAGCCAGGGCAGGCAGGAAGCTTAGCTTCCTCCATCGCCAGTGCAACCAAGCCTCCTGCTTGCTCCAACTCCATGGCTGCTGGCCGCCATCTTTGTTGGGTTAATTTGCATATAGTTGCTCTGTTTGACTGGTGGGTGTGGCTTGGGGCATAGTGAAGGTATGGTCAATTTGCATGTTTCCCTTTTATTAGATTAGATACCTGTAGTGCTGGAAGGTCTCGCCAGAGCAATAAGCCAAGAGAAAGAAATAAAAGGCATCCAAATAGGGAAGAAAGAAGTCAACTGTGACTTGTTGTGGATGCCATGATTCCATATATAGAAAACTCTAAAGATTCCACCAAAAACCTGTGAAAAACAATAATACAGTCAAGTTACAGGATGCAAAATCTATGTGCAAAAATCCATTGCCTTCTTATATACTAACAACAAAACTTTAGAAAAAGAAATGAAAAAAGAAGGTGACACTGAGGCTTAAAGAGGGTAGATGATTATCTCAATTTAATAGCTCTAATCAGAAGAGCCAAGATTTGGACCCAAGCCCTCCGGTTCTGGATTTGAGCTCTCAACGGCAGATGCTCTGGTTCATGTGGTCCAGTGCGCCCACCTTGCTCCAGCCTGCTTCCTCGGGAAACTACCTTCTTCTCCCTCCTGTCTTCTGGAAGCCGCAGGGGTGGGGGGAGAAAGGGACCTGTTAAGCAAAGCATCTCGGGTTTGTATCCTTAAAACATCTCACTTCTCTTTTGTCCTCACCAGCCTGCTGGGAGGTGGCCATGGCTAGTATTTATCTCCATTTTACAAAATCCCCCAGCTACAGCGAGTGACCTGCCCAAAGCCACTGGCTCCATATCAGTGGTCTCTCTTCTGCCCACTGCTAAATCCCCAAGAATCTTCCCATGGCTCTCTGCCGACATCGCTGTTTTCCAGCTGGAAGATTACCTGCATCCACAGGATTACCTGTGTCTACACCATTGCCAGCCAGGAGGCCCTGCCAACGAGCAACCCCAGCCTAAGCTCTGTGGCCACTCACAGGCCAGCTGTGTCCTCCTCTGAGGCCAGGCCCTTGTTCAGGCTGTAATCCCCCATCACCCGCCTCCCCGCACCTGACAGCTGCCCTTGGCAGATGGAAACCAATTGATGTGTCTCTCTCACATCGATGTCTCTCTCCTCTCCTCTTCTCTCTCTCTCTCTCTCTCTCTCTCTCTCTCTCTCTCTCTCTCTCTCTCTCCCACCACTGTAACCTCCTTCTCTCCCTTCTACTCTCTCTAAAAATCAATGGAAAAATATCCTCAGGTGAGGATTAGAAAAATAAGTAAATAAATGAAAACAGTGAATGTAAAGGGTAATACATTGCAGCTAACAGAAAATGAAGCATTCTAATACAACAAGGACCACAGCTGGGTTCTGGCCCTGGCTCTGCCACGAAACAGCACTGTGCTTACACAAGCCACTCAATTTCCTCATCAGTGTCTCAATTTCCCTGTCAACAGAAGGGTCAGGTGGAGGTTCTGAAATTCTGTGGTTTCTACAGAGGCCATGTGGGATTCATGGTGATTTGACCTCAAGGTTGGGACAGGACAATGGGAAGGCCCTGCTCCTGGGCTCAGGCTCAGGCCCAGGGGAAGCCCTGCTGGATGGAGGCCAGCAGTCTCGGGGACTGAGCTGACCCACCACCAGGGCTGCTGCTCTCTGGGGAAGGGAATGTGTTTCTGAACCTGGTCTGGGGGGTCCAGTGAACCCAGAGGAATGGAGGGCAGAACAAAAGTTTCCTGTGCTTGAAGACAGGGGTGCTGGTCCAGGCGTCTTCCCCAAGCTCCATTCCCAAAACAGAAACATGATTTTCTAGGTCCCGCAAACTTGAGACAAAGGCTGATATGCCTGCTTTAGTGGCTCTAAAAGCACAGACTCTGCCCTTAAACAGGCTCCTGGCCAGCTGGCATTCACCATCCCTTACAGGATAACCCTGAGTACCGAGGGTGGGACTGAAAGAAACTAAATTCTTTCCATGCTGGGAGGGACCTGCACACAGAGCAGCTGCCATACAGCAGAAGGTACAGGCCCAACAAACTGGCCACTGCTCTAGATGCTACAGCTTCCCCTACTCGTGAAAAAGCAAACTTTCTGTCCTGTGTGTAAGCTACTGACGCTTAAATCAACTCACTTCTTTGGCGCTGGATCATGGAACTTGTGCTGAGCCATGCTTTTTTCTTCCAGTTTTTCATTTTGTCTCTGTAAGGCGTTTAATTTGTCTCTAACAGAGGAGAGAGAAAAACAGTCTGTTTTTAAAATAAAACACATAAATTGACTCATCACCCCGCCTGGGACCTGGCCCAGAAGGAGCCAGTGTGTTTCTGGGACTCAGCCATCATGGTGCTCATGACCACCATGACCCCTGAGTTGGGAATATGGGATGGAAGCATGTGACATGGGTCCAGGAGCCTAACACATCGAGGAGACGGCTGAACACCTAGGGTCAGGCTGTACGTCACCTCAGGAGAGCAGACCCCGAACCATCTGAAACTCAAGCTGGGAACCCCGAGAGTTCTGGCCAGGTCAGCTCAGGACGTTGGGCACTCGGGTCAGACCCAGGGCTAGGCTAGCTCCTGCAGGTGCAGACCAAGGATAGCTTTAGTGGTGGGAGGGGTCTGCCCTTGGTGACTTAGATGGGCATCAGGTTAAAAAGGTCAGTTTAGCAAAGTCAGAGCTCCGACCTGGACCCACTCCAATGTTGGGCTACTGCTAACACTTCTAGTGAAGCAAACTCAAAGCCTTTTGGGAGCCAGACAGAGAAGATAAGGAGCAAAGCAGCCTGGGAGGACTTGAGAGAGGAGTGGAGGCTGCGGCGAGGCTGAGCGCTTGGTACCACGTGGGACCTAATGCCTGGCCTGCAAAGGAAGTGCTGCTCTCCATGTGGCGGAGCTTCTGACTGTTTTTCCCGAAGGATCCAGACTCCCCGGCTCTGAAGCAAATTCTCTTAATTCCTAAATGTGGGAAGTCAGTTCACATTTTTAAAAACACAGAAAGGACCAGAGAGGCACCTCTTAAACCTTGGGCTACCAGAGGGCACCCCTGCTCCTGGGAGAGGGATCCTGGCCTTCCTGAAATTGATGGCATGGCATGCTTTCCTGTTGTCTGTCTAGGACAGTGACGGCGAACCTATGACACGCATGTCAGAGGTGACACACAAACTCATTTTTTTGGTTGATTTTTCTTTGTTAAATGGCATTTAAATATATGAAATAAATATCAAAAATATAAGTCTTTGTTTTACTATGTTTGCAAATATCAAAAAATTTCTATATGTGACACAGCACCAGAGTTAAGTTAGGGTTTTTCAAAATGCTGACACGCCGAGCTCTAAAGGTTCGCCATCACTGGTCCAGGAGCCATGCACGCAGTGCTCGCTATAAAGCACCCCCCACTGGGTTGCCTGCGCCTGTCCAGTTCCTGCCTCTCCTCACCCATGTGGCCTTGATAGCTCAGACCCCTGCTTTCCCTGCTGGAAAATGAGTCCTCGGCATCCAGAGAGCTGCTCAGGCTCCTTCATTCAAGAAGGTGCCCAGCTCCCCATGCCCCAATACAAGGGCTTTTCTGTGAGTTCATGGCAAAGTGAGCGCCCGTGAGAGGTGATTGCTTGCAAACCACTGGGTCCCTGGCCATGGAACTGCTCTGCTCCCAGCACCCTCGGCTCGGCCTCTGTTCTTCTAGTCTGTGTTATTCTGTTCCCACAGCTGTCCCCCAGCCCCGCAAACTCATGGCCCAGCTATCCCAGGGCTGGGGATGACTCTGCTTGGAGCAGGCTCAGGAAGCCTGCCCACTCCCTGGCCTCCTGCAGACACTTCCTAGTGCAAAACGGTCATCAGATCATCCCCAGGGTACTAGGTCCCCACTCTTGTAGTTTGCAACTGCCCAACCTCTGCTGGTAATTTTTAGCAGCTGCGTTATAGAGAGCACACTTCAGGCTACAAACTCTCATTTCCACCCCAAAAGTACAGTGCAGTTTCCCATGTCAACCATCCTTGGTAGGTGTTGAGCTGCCTGTAGATGAGCATACGAATCCGGGAGAACAGTAAGCAGCATCATCACCTCAGGGAGCTGGGACAGTGCCCCGTGGTCACTGTGGCCATGTCCCTCTGTCCCACACAGGACAGCCATTCCTGATCACAAGGAAGGACAGTCCCAGCAGCACAGAACCGAGGGGTGCAGACCACCCTGGACCCACAAGATGCATCTCAGATGACTTGACTTCCAAACCACAAGGTTTCCAGCACCAAGGCTCTTCCTCCTGCCCTGATTTCTGGCAGCTTCCTAGGCCCTGTACACCAGCATCCCTTAATCACCCACTTCCCAGTGAATCCTACTCATTAGCCGGGCATGGCAGCCTTCCGTGGCTGAGTGCTGCCTCCTCCAGCTCCCCTCCTGCCACTCCCTGCACCTTCCCTGCACCCAGACCATGCCAAGCCCCACCTTCATGTACAGCCCCTATTCCCCCCCACACACACTAGCTAGCCTTCTCCCCATCCATGTCAGCAGCAGAACTCCAACTCCCATCACCACGCTTCCTTCTACCTCCATGCAGCTCCTCACATCTGTGTGCACACAGCTCTGCTCACATCCCATCACCCCTACTGGTTCCTGGAGACCAGGTAACTGGTTCTGTGCCCTTTCAGGGCCAGGCCTGTCGGAAAAGGCAATGTGGGCAGAGGGAGGACAGCCACTGTGCACCAACAACCCACTCTGCAACCCATTCAGGGAAAAACCGACACAGAAAGGGCTCAGGCTGTGATCTGAAGTCCTTCCCTAGGAACCTCTCTTTATCACTATTGTACTTTTCAAAGTGAACTGGATTCCAAAAGCAGATTAAGAAGCGTCTGGCAGGGGGAAGTGTCTCTGAAAAGCCAACAAAGCCAACCACCCTTATTTGCAGAAATCTGGAACCATTCCCGGGATAACGAGAGAAGTATGTGCTGGTAAGATGGTCTGTCCTTTTGCCTGGGACACCAATGTGCCCAGGGGGTTCTCTGCTGCCCAGAATGGCGCGGTCTAGTCATGGAGCTGGAAGCCATGACCCCTCTGTTGATGGGCATCCGTCAGCCCACACCCCTCACACGTACTGCCGCTGCTCCTCCTGGTGCTGGTAGTTGTTCTCCATGTCCTCCTGGTGAAGCCTCTGGTTCTTCTCTGTCAAGCTTTGGATTTGGCTCTGCAGGTGACGGTTTTCTCCCTCCAAGTTGCCCTTGAGGTGGGAGAGCAGCTAAAACACAGATGGACAATGTCTCAAACACCACACGCTCCCGTGATTCCACTGCTGGGAATCTACTTCCAAAAGAAGAAAAAGGTCACATGCACAAAGATGGTCATTTTGGTATTATCTACGTCAGCTGGCATGACCAATACGGCCAGTGCTATGGGGATGGCCAAGCCTTCTGCCACTGCACCATTCAATCAGGCAGCCACTGGCCAGTCTGAGCTGAGGTATAAGTGCAAAATATATAATAGGTTCTGAGTGCAAAATATATAATAGGTTCTGAGGACTTAAAAATAATGTAAAGTATCTCATTAATAAGCTGCCCGGTGTGTGTGGCTCAGTAGGTTGAGTGTCCCATTCACCAATAAATCACCGGTGTAATTCCTGATCTGTGGCGAGCCGTCATGGCCATGGCATACTCAGCCCCCAGGTGCCTTATGTGCCATGCCAGCTCAGCCTGGTTCAGTGACCCTGAGAGGGAGCGGTGAAAGATTAAGAAAAGACAGCAAGAGAATGAAAGCTGGGTCTCAGTGGGATGCTGCTTCTCTGACAAAGAGACAGCGCCAGTGCCCACAAGCCGAGTCTTTATTTTATAGCAGATGCCACGAGGCAAAGTAAGGGCATGATCACGATGTTTACAACATTCTTGTGGGTTTCAGTCCTACTCAACTACATGCACCTGAACTCTATCACTCAGGCATGTGTGGCCACGTGTTTGGACCATAGGTTCAAGCTTCCCGCTATAGCTGTTGGCTATAATTGTGCTGGGAAGGCTCTGCCCTCCAAGCTGGGCCTTGCATGTAGCAATGAGAGGACTGTGCCCTTTTATCAGTCCAAGGCTTGAACATGTCCAAACACTGTAGCCGCACCCCACACTGATCAAGGCACATGCCTGGGTTGCTGGCTCCATTCCCCAGTACAGGGCATGCAGGAGGCAGCTGATGGATGTTTCTCTCAAAAAATCAATAAAAAATCGTATTATTTTTTAAAATCTTATTAATAAGCTTTTGGGGTTACATGTGATATTTTAGATATAAGGGTTAAATAAAACAGACCCCTACATTAATCCCACCTGATTCCTTTTACTTTTTGAATATGGCTACTAGAAAGTTGAGTGGTACATGTGGTGGCCTGCATTATATTCCTATTGCACATCTCTGCTGTAGGCAGGGTTGGCCTGCTCTTCCTGTAAAGAGCGAGGTACTAAATATGTTAGGCTTTCCAGGCCGACAGTGGTTTCTGTTGCAACTGTTCAACACTTATTACAGCAGGAAAGGAGCCAGAGAAACAATGCACATGCATGGGTGTGGCTGTTTAAAAAAAACAAACCAAAAATCTTTACTCGTGACACCAACATTTACATTTCATGTCACTTTCACTTGCCCCCAAATATTATCCTACTTTTGATTTTCCCCAACCATTCAAAACTGTGAAAGCCATTCTTGGTTCACAGCCCTACACAAACAGGTGTGAAGCTGGACCTGAATTTTGGGCTGAGGCTGGCCAGCTCCTGCTGTGGAATATCATCACGTTTGGTGTAGCAGGAAGTCCCAAGCTTTGGCTTCAGACAAACGGGGTTCCAACCCGCTACTTCAGAGGGACAAGGATGGGAACCCCAGCTCACAAGATCATTGCGAGAATTAAATGAGTTGACACAGAGAGCAGAGTGCTCAGCCAAGAGGATGGAGATAAAACAGTATTTGGATGCTTCCATGCACTGCCCGACCCTGCAAAAAGCAAAGATCAGGTGAAAGGTGTTCTGTAGCACACCCCTGCCAGTCCTCCTGTTCTTCCCAGTCAACTACCTCTGGCTTCCTCTCTGCCTCTGTGTGACATTCACACACACCCTTTGAGCAGAGATGCCAGTGAGGACCCATTCCCACCTGGTTAAGCTCAAGGTGTCAGCCCAGAGAGCAGGCCCACCCAGGGTCCTGGAGCCCTCCAGCCCAGGCCTCACCTGGCAGTGGTTGTCCAGCTCGGTCAGCGAGATGTCCCTGCTCTGGAGCTCCTCCCTCAGCCAGCTGCACTGGTTCCGCCAGCAGTTCACCTCCAGCTGCATGTCGTTGAGGGAGGTTTGCAGCTTCTTGTTGTGCGCCTGCAGCTCCTCCTGCTCCCCCTTCAGCTCCTCATACTGGCCCTGCCAGCAGTTCACCTCCTGCTGGGTGTCCTTCAGGGTGGTTTGCAGCTCCTGGTTTTCTGTGAGCAGCTCCTTGGTGTGGGTCTGCAGCTCTTTGGTGTGGGCGTACAGCGCCTCTTGCTCAGCCTTCAGCCCCTCGTACTGGCCCTGCCAGTGGTTCACTTCACGCTGCGTGTCCTTCAGGGACATTTTTAGCTCCTTGTAGTCTGTGAGCAGCTCCTTGTAGTCTGTGAACAGCTCCTTGTTGTCTGTGAGCAGCTCCTTTTTGTCTGTGAGCAGCTCCTTGACGATGGTCTGCAACTCCTTGGTGACTGTGTAAATCTTCTCTTGCTCCCCTTTCAGCTCCTCGTACCGGGCCTGCCAGTGGTTCACTTGCCGCTGCGTGTTCTTCAGGGACATTTGTAGCTCCTTGTAGTCTGTGCGCAGCTCCTTGTAGTCTGTGCGCAGCTCCTCGTTGTCTGTGAGCAGCTCCTTGTTGTCTGTGAGCAGCTCCTCGTTGTAGGTGAGCAGCTCCTTGTTGTCTGTGCGCAGCTCCTCGTTGTCTGTGCGCAGCTCCTTGTAGTCTGTGAGCAGCTCCTCGTTGTCTGTGAGCAGCTTCTCGTTGTCTGTGAGCAGCTTCTTGTTGTCTGTGAGCAGCTTCTCGTTGTCTGTGCGCAGCTCCTTGTTGTCTGTGAGCAGCTCCTTGTTGTCTGTGAGCAGCTCATTGACCTGGGTCTGCAGTTTCTTGGTGACTGTGTACATCCTCTCTTGCTCCCCTTTCAGCTCCTCGTACCGGGCCTTCCAGTGGTTCACCTCCAACTGCATATCATTCAGGGAGCTCTGAAGCTTCTTGCTGTGGGTCTGCAGCTCCTCCTGCTGCCCCTTCAGCCCCTCATACTGGGCCTGCCAGAGATACACCTCCAGCTGGGTGTCCTTCAGGGAGGTTTGAAGCTTTTTAGTGTGGGACTGCAGCTCCTCCTGCTCCCCCTTCAGCTGCTGGTGCAGGAAATTGGCCCTGGGGTTGGAGAAACACAAGGCCAAGGGCTGAGGCGCACTCGCAGGCTCTGTCCCAGTTGTGCAACCTTAACCAAAACTGCAACCTCTCTGGGCCTCAGTTTTTTTCATGTGTTAATGAAGGGTTGAACAAAATCAGCGGTTTTCAAACTGTGTTCATTGGGGTTCTAGGAGGCTACCCCAGGTGCCCCACTGTGTACTGGGGGAGGAAGACAGGCAGGCTCAGACACCACTACAACAGAGCATCCCTATAAAAGTCCTTTCTACGTGAGGCTTTGGCACATCTGCCTACTTGGATAAAAGGTTCTTTGATTCAAACATTTAAACACTGAATCAGAACATTTCTGCTCTAAGACTCTATGTCTATATCCAGCTCTTCTCCCCAATTCCAAGCCCCTTTCTAATTGCAACTACTGAGATACACAAAATAGAAGATTCTGGAGTGTTACCTAAATCCACTTAAATTATTGTCATCATCATCATCATCATCATCACCCAACTGGGATTCCTTGGGGAAGATTTATACCGAAAAAGCTCATAGGACAAGAGGCTCATGGACTCAATGTGAACACAGGTGTGTGAAGTTTGGCCCACACAGCTTTTTAAAAACTTTTTGACATTTACTTATTTTGTTCTATTCTTTTTCATTTTAAAGTGTGTATGGTTTTATTAATTAACGTCTCTCCAATAAAGTCAACTAAAAAAATAAAATAACATCAAGAAGAAACAGAACAAGATAAAAAGATTCTCCATTGTAATCCTATGAATACTTGTAGGTTAGATTTAAGGGTCCCCGGCCTCAAATATGTTTCCAGGTCCTCCCAGTCCTCTGTCCCGCCCAAAAAAGCAGATTAATAAAAAACACAAACAAAACAAAAAAATAATTAGTGTATCAGCATTCCAAAATTTTAAGGTACCCATCAACATTCAGATATCTTCTTCTCAGGAAAGAAAAAAAAAAAAAAGAAAGCATAAAGAAGGAAGACCTGGCAGTCCATCCTGCCTCCCAGCTGACAGCCTCTAGCTGGGTGTATTCTCCACCAGGGCCTGGTCTATCGCTGACTCTCCTTCCCCACCTGCTGGACCTGCCCGGCCACTGCAGGCAGCTGAGTTTACAGCCCCACAGCACATGTTAAATCAGGGCTGGGTGTATTCTCCACCAGGGCCTGGTCTATCGCTGACTCTCCTTCGATTCGAATCCTGCCTGTGTCACTAACTAGGAGCTTTGACCTTGAACAAGTTGTTTAATCTCCCTGAGCCTGTTTCCTCCTCTGTTGCTGTGGATTTTTTAAAGGATAACAATAGCTCAGTCAATTCTCGTGATTCACAGTATAATGTTCTACCCAACCACGCGAACCCTGAATGAGTGAGTACTGAACCTGTTCCCACCGGTTCCTGGGAGTCTCTGGTCACATTTTGTCAGCTCATTAAGACGTAAAGACGCCTCGTGTAATACACTCAGAGCCAACAGCACCATACCTGGGCCCGAATGACCCTTGTGTGCCACTCGAATATTCCCCATGAGGCCCAAGTGCAGCATTGCACTTGGGAACACTAGACAGCACTTCAGCACTCCATTTTGGGGCCATTTCAAATGGCGAAATCACCACCGAGGCGCAGAAAACAGAACACCATGGCACTCAGTGGCCCATGAAGAGGACGCTGGTTGGTGAGAACTGAAACACAGCTGGGGTCAAAGGCCTTGTTCAACCTCAGCTGCAAATGTGCACATCAGGCGACTCCAGTATCTCCCACTCTGGGCACGTCCATGACAGGCCACGGGCACTGATTTGGGGGTCACCGGTACATTTCAGCCAGGAGGTGAATTCACAAATGGGAATGCATGGATGCTGAGGACCAAGCCTCTCTCCCTCACGGGATCACTGGTGTTAGAGGATGCAGGTGCCCCTGCCGGACAGTCATCAGCATCATAACTGTGGGAGGGAACATTGTCCAAACCTAGACAATGCCCCATCCCAACTGCCAAGTTATTCGTTCCAGCCACCAGCTGGAGTCCCTTTAACCTTGTTACCACCAGCTGCATCCAGGGCAGGGTTGGTAAAAATGCACCATCACCAGGGGTCTCACTTGAGCTCAGCTCAGCGGGTGCTGAGTGAGTGGGTCAGACTGACATCCCAGCAGAGGCCCTGCAGGGGGCCTGGCGGTTACCTGTCCAGCTCTCGCTGCAGCCTCTGGTTCTCCTCGGTGGCCATGGCGCTCGTCCTCTGCTCCTGCTGCAGAGCCTCCTGCTCTGTGGTCAAGAGCATCCCCAGCTGATCCAGCACCACCTTATGTTGGATCTGGTCCTTGTAGCTGTTGAAGGGAAACATATCCACTAGGAATGGGCACCCAGGGAGACCTCAAAGCCTTGGTGAGCAGCTTCTCTCTGCAAGCTGAGAGAGAATGAGATGGACAGGGGATGGGGCTGGACAGAGAGAGGGATAGACACTGGGCCAGCTCGGGGTGTCTCCTGCAGCCCAGAAGCCAAGCCCTCTGCTCCCCCTCGACATGTCTCCATGGTCCCTTCCAGTCCCTGTCAAAGCAGCCTCCCTCCTACATCCCACTGGGAACAAAACCACTGTTTTCTGGACTCCACACCCTTCTCAAAGAAACCACTGCACATACAGCATAATTCCACAGCCAATAACAGCTGATCCCCCTCACCGGGCCCTGGGTGAGCCCTCCGCCCCAGCTCAGGAACAGCACTCTCTGCTCTGAGCCAGGCAGCTTGGGGGCCAGAGGCTTGCCTGGTGAGGCCCAAGCAGCCATCATGGGCAGCTGCACACCCTGCTCCTCAAGGCACCCCCAGTCCAGCCCTTGCCCTCGCTCTCCCTCAGCCTCCCCCTCAGCTCGGGATTTTATTTCCTTCCTGTCTCAGTCTGCAGAGGGTCCCGCACAGCCTCTCTGGAGGGCAGCAGAGCACAAGAGGGAGCCCCTGACCAGCTCTAGGCTGTTCCTCCTCCTGCAGGAACCTTCCCTGTTCAGGTGACTCAGGGGCCTTCCCAGGTCCAAGGTGGAGACTGAGTTTTCACCTTTCAATCTTCCCCAGGCAGGCAAATGCCTTTCCAGACCTCCTTCCTGAGGTGTCCACACCCAGAGACAGACTGACAGAGACCTCCCTAGGTTCCATGGTTTCAGCCCCTGTGTGCAGCCCTCCATCCCCGCCCGCCCCCGCCCCCACCCCATATCAGCTGTACTTGTACCATCTGCCTGGAGCCAAGACTTGTGGGGACTCAGACTCAGACACCTGCTTGGTTGGCTGTTAGAAGACAAACATTCCTTTGTGTGGCCTTTATTCATGGGTGAAGGCTCCTGGAAAGGACATGGGAAGTGGAAGGTGGGGGTGGGGGCTCTGCTGGGCTTTCAGTGATCTCTCATCCAGGTTTGACAAACAGTGCCATGGACCATTAGGAGACGTCTGCTCCTATCAGACTCTCATTTCTTCCAGCCAGAATGAGCATCTTCTGCCTCGTGGCATCTCTATCGCTGCCTCCTCCACTCTGTTTCCCTGTTGTGTCTTGGAAAAACACACGGATCAAGCATATCGCAACCATTAGTAACCTCCCTCCTGCAGGGCAGAAACTGCGCGTCCTACTCCCCAGTGAATCCCGGGTCCGAGGCTTGACACCCAGTGCATGTGCACCAGGGGAACAAAGGAGCGAGTGTCCCAGTCACATGTCAGGTGAAATGAATACAGAGCCCCCGGCCTGTGTTCCAGGCACCTCCACCTCCAACCTGAAGCCTTTCTGCAGACACACCAAGGGCCTCCAGCTATCTGTCCAACCAGCAAAAACCACTGAATCACACAGTCGGTCCGTCAAGCAAGGAGCCACAGACAGAACAACAATGAACTCCTCCCTCAGAGCAGTCAAATGCCACCTGCACAAACCTTCCCATGTGAACAGACATAAGAATATATCCACACGGTTATCATAGGGCATTGAGCGTAAGGCCCGCAGTGCCTGGTGCGGGGTGGGCACCACAGGAGGCTCCCATCAGTAGTCAGCTGGGTGCATTCCCACCACGTTAGACAGCACCAGGCGCCCAGTGGGTGCTCACTAAGCGTCTCGTGAACACAGGATGGGTGCGGGGGAGGCTGAGATAGAGATGCCAAGAGGCGGAAGATTCCCCACATTGTAGTCCTGTGCACATCACACCTCCCCCAGCCTATGGGTCCCGCTGCACCTGCCGGGGCCCTTGCAATCAGAGATCTGCTGGGGCAGGAGCTCAGCAGAAGTTGGCTGACTACATGCATACAAAGCACTGATTTGGCAAAAGCGCAAAGTTAAGATTTATGCATTTATGGAACATCAATTTTACCTTAAAAAAGGTGTATGAAGAGTCAGAGGTAAAGGTGACATGAGAATGGCAGAGTATTGGTAATGCTGCTGCAGGTGAGGGGAACACAAGGTTTTCACTATACTATTCTGTACACGTCCATATATTCAAAAGTCTCCAAAATTAAAAGTAAAAAAAGAAATTCAGAAGCCCAGACTTGGAGACTTGGACAGGGAAAAGGCCTGGGGAGCTGGGTAAGGCACGCCCCTGAAAATCGGCAGCTGTGGTGACTTCCCCTCCTTGTCCTTGGTGTGGAGAGAAAAGGAAGAGGGGGTAGGAATGCCCAGGGGAGCTGGGACGCCTATGCTGACACCTGGTTTCCCTGAGCCGGGATTAGTGGGCACACCCTTCTCCCCTGGGGGACCCTCCTGCCCCTCAGTCTCCAGCCGCACCAACTCCACATCGCTGAGGGTGATAGTGGATTTACTTCTCTTCACTGTGAAGCAGCGGGACCAGAAGAAACATGAGGGGCCAGAGTGACAGGGGGCAGGAGCCCTAGGGAGCCCATCAGTCACCCCCCGCTACTGGCACCCACCTGTGACTGAGAGCCTTGCTCTCCAGCTCCAGGGTCTTACAGGGCATCTTCTGGTGGCTGTACTGGTACAAGAGGTCCTGGTGATCCCCAGAGAGGTGCTCCTGGAGTGCGCCCAGGCACGCGTGGTCCCACTGCAGGGCCCCATGGGCTGCCGCCAGATGCTGGTGCTGGAGCTGTGTGTTCTGCTCGGTGAGCGCAGTGAGCGAGGCACTCTGGGAGCTCAGAGTGGAATTTTCCATATGCTGGGAGGGAGAAGGGGATGATGATTCAACAGGTGCAGGCCCAGGGGAATCATAGACTCCGGATCCCCACATCCCCACACGGAGTGAGGGACCAACAGCGGGTCAAGTGTCTACACCAAAATAGCAGGACTCTCAGGACAGGCAACACCCAGACGTTCTACCTGCACTTAAGGATCTGCTCTGGGAAGGCCCAAGGCAGAAATGGAGTGTCCCATTGGCCTAAGCTTACTCCTGGGCATCCAGAGTAGGAAACCCCTCAAGCCCCGCCCCCAGGTCAGGACCGCTGCCCCCAGCTTGGAAGCCTGCGAAGACCCCCTAGTCCCAGGACTGACAGGGCCCTGGAGGATGGAGTCTGTGGAGACCCCAGGGGGGGCGGGAGAGGAGCCAGGGCACCCGCAATGGGACAGGGAGGCAGGTGCACTCACCCCCGCCACCAACGGGCTCTGCAGAGAGAGCTCCATGAGCTCGCGTACAGTATCGTCCATCCTGAGGCTGTGTCCACCGTCCATCGCTATGCACACAGGCTCTGGGCCCACCGTCTCTGTGCCCACCAGCTCTGCGCCAAGTTTTGCCAATGGCTGTTCGCCCCACATTCCAAACGGCTCCTCACCCCACATTCTAAACTGCTATTTGCACCACATTCTAAACTGCTATTTGCTCCACATTTGAAAAAGGCTCTTGGCCCACCTTCTAAACGGCTCTTGAGCCTGTATTCCTAACTGCTCTGGGCCCCATATTCCCAAGGGCTCTGGCAGGGAACACAGCTGTGTCAGGGGCTGTGGCAGCTCCCTGTCAATGCTCAGTGCTTTGGAATACACAAAAATGATGACACACTCCTGTGAAATTTTAAATCTTTCTGGGCACATGAAATATGAGGAAATATAAATATAATGGTTCTATATTTACATCCTATATGATTATAAATGGAAATTAACCACTTAAACCTAATTTTGCCAATCTCCATTATAATTTTTTTCCATCAGCCAAATTACAGAAATTTGATCAGTTCCTTTGAAGTAACCATTCATTTTATTTTGTTAAGTCTGACCTAGTAGCTCAGCTCAGTAGTTCTCCCCATCGACAGTGAACGCAGACGCTCCAGTTAGTCGTTCATACATTACAACACCTAAACCACCAGTCAACTGCCTACAAAACGATTTGTTAGAATATTAGCTAATAAGTAATTTAGAGGAAAGAAACATGAATAAAACGAAGCTGCATATTTGGGAACTATTTCAACACAAATATTTTGTACATAATTCTCCGTGCAAGGAGCATTGAACCAGCACATGCAAGGAAGACCTTTAGAGAACAGAATTGCAGGATCCTCAGAACAAAATTTAAACAGTTGTCAATCAATGAGCGAAAAGGGTTTAAATTATTTTCTAAACTAGTAATGGCTTTATTTTGGTAAACTAATTTTTTGTTAATTTAAAATAAATATAAAATTTTAAAGTAAATGAAATCTTTGAACTTATGATGGCAGGGGGTGGGGGTGAGTACCAATTAGCATTTTTAGTAACCATCCAGCTCCAATAAATAGTATCAAATTGCTTAAAGTCAAAGATCAAAAATGAAAAATAAAACCCCTGCTGAAGGCGTTATTTTTTCATAATCACCTACATCAATTTGTCTTATAGAACCCACCATGTAAATCTAGTAGCCTTCATTGGTGGGAAGCATGATGAGATTTAAAATAATATAAAACAAATTTATAAATGTAGTTACCTGAACTGAGAACACAGCAAATTACATTTAATTTAAAGAATCTTCATATATTTAAAATTACTTCTTTTATAATTATGTGAATCAAGATTTCAATAATGATTGACTATATGACTATATAAAATATTAACTCGATGCTCAAATTTTAAAGTCTCTGCTTCCAAATTTCAGGGCCAAGGCTTCAGAGAAAAGCAGCAAAATTTATGAGCCTAGAACTGTTTTAAAGAAAACACATAACAGTGACATAGAAAACAGGCTGAAACCACAAAAGAGTGAGTGCAAGCCAGGCACAGCGAAGAGCATGTTGCGCACATTATAGCTCATTCAATCAAATCAAAGGCCTCAAGGTGTTCCATCAACTCCCATTGACTTCACTGAACTTTGGTCCTCAGGTATGCAGAAATTCTAGGAGGAATATAAGGTTTTCTTTCCTGAAAATGGGTTCCATGCCCTAGCTGCTGTGGCTCAGTTGGCTGGAGCATCATTCCAATAAAAGGTTGTTGGTTTGATTCCCAGTCAGGACACATACCTAGGTTTTGGGTTCAATCCCCAGTCAGGGTGCTTATAGGAGGCAACCCATTGATGTTTCTCACATCAAGGATATTCTCTCTCTCTCTCTCTCTCTCTCTCTCTCTCTCTCTCTCTCTCTCCCTCTCTCTAAAATAAATAAGCATATTCTCGAGTTAGGATTAAAAGAAAAATGGTTCCATTAGGTCTTAGAAGGTAATTTTCAAATTTTAGTAGTTATAAATTCCTATGAAAATTCCCAATAGTTTCAGAGAATACCTTGAACCAAACTAAACTAACAATTTAATTCTTTTATTTACTAGTATACAAGCAGCTTCACTACCATCTGAGTCAGACCCTCAGAATTTTGAGCTGTTGAATTGTTAGTCAATAGATACAGCTCTACAATCAGGCTCCTAGTTGTGGAAAGTTAAACAACAAGCTTTAAACATATGATAAGTCATAAGCAAACATCACACTTAAGATATGTGGGCTGCACATGTGGGGCTTTAAAAGGGGATGAGGAAGAGGGGACGGTAAGAAGCAAAAAAGAGTCAGAATCCCTTACTTGGAGAAAGTTACTAATAAAGCAAAAGTGTTAAGTAAGAACTGTACAGGTCTGTACCCTTTCATACATGAAATAAATATATGTGAAGAGATAAAGAAAGTCTCCAGTATGTCTGCAAAGTTAAAAGCAGAAATTGGGAATAAGAAAATAGGAAAGATCCCCTTTTCAATGCCCTCTTAGAAAGCAAATATCAACCTAAGGTGACACAGCCAACTATATGTCCTGTGTATTTTTCTAACAAAAATTAATAATGCCAATAAACGCTGTCCAAATCATCAAGCCCGACTCACACAGGAGCAGTGGCAGTTTGCACATTCAGTGACACCTCTGTACTGTGCTGTGGCTCAGCTGAGTGCTAACATTCCCACCATCAGTTCCCTTTTCCCCACATCCTCACCAACACTTGTTACCTGTTGATTGATTGGCGATAGCCATTCGGATAGGTGTGAGGTGTGGTTTTAGTTTACATTTCCATGATGATTAGTGACATTGAGCATCTGTTCTTGTCAATTGGCCATCTGACTGTCCTCTTTGGGTTTGCAGCAAGTCCATCAATGGCTACTCCCATGAATAAAAGATTTGTTCTCAAGGAAAAACATATTTGGATGGTTAGTTGACACCAACTAGTCCCTCAAACAAAATCCTGAGAATCTTTACTTCTTAATTTAGTTTTTGCAAGGAAATATTTATTTGTGTTTTTTTAATTGATCGATTTCTGAATGAGAGAGGAAGAGAGAGTGAGTGCGAGTCAGAAACATTGACTTGTTCCATTTATTCATGCATTCATTTAGTTCAGAGGTTCTCAACCTGTGGGTCATGACCCCTTTGGGGGTTGAACGACCCTTTCACAGGGGTCGCCTAAGACCATCAGAAAACACATATATAATTATATATTGTTTTGTGATTAATCACTATGCTTTAATTATGTTCAATTTGTAACAATGAAATTGGGGGTCACCACAACATGAGGAACTCTATTAAAGCGTTGCGGCATTAGGAAGGTTGAGAACCACTTATTTAGTTGATTCTTGCATGTGCTCTGACCAAAGATCAAACCCAAAACCTATCGACCAGGGCTGGGAACATTTATTTGAATATCTTTGTATGTATATATAATGTTTTAAAACTGAAAAATGAACAGCCATATGCTTACTCAGCACCCAGTGTAAGACACAGAATGCTACCCTTCTAAAACCCTGAATGCCCCCTACCCATCACAGCCCTCTCTGTCCTCACCAGTGGCAACCACTATTTGAAATATTATGTTTACCCAAGTCTCCTGATCATTAAACACTTTCTGTCATTATATATTGTTCTAAAACATGATATTCAATTGTATGGCTATGCTATAATTTCCTAATTTTGACTATTTAGAAATATTTGTGTTATAAATAATAAAGTAAAAATATTATTATGGATAAAAAATACTATGTTTACCATATCTTTGATTTCCCTTACAGTTTTACCTCATAGGTATGCATCTGTATACAATACTTCATTAAATTATGAATGTAGTCCAGTCTATGTAAACGATGTCCTGCTGTGAGTGTCTCTCTGCATCTTGTGCTTTTTCTCAGCTTTGTTCACCTTCAGTGCTCATGGCTGTAGCTGACTTATTGTCACTGAAGTAAACTCTTCCTCGCAGAATTGCGTTTTATGGCTGCACCACATTTGTTCTCCTGTGCAGGGGCATTTGGGTTTATTTGAAGCTTTTTGCTGTTGTGAAGAACTGTGCTGTGAACATTCCTGTCCATGAAATCTTTGGCACCTGGGCAGCGGCTACTTCGGATGTAATAGGAGAAAAGCGGTTTTACAAGTTATTGCTCTACTTTAGGCATCAGAACAAGGGCCGAGCTTCATTGCTCAATATCCTTGCCAATCTTGGCAGGAGTGAAATTGGGCGTCCTTTTGGTCTTAGTTTCCATTTCCTGGTCACTAGCCACATTGAGCATCTTTTCGCGTGCTTTTCAACCACTGATGGGTCCTTTCCTGGGAGGTGCTGGTCGCTAGGACCTCCCCATTTCTCTAGCGGGTCCTGCTTCTCTCCTGATGGACTTTAGTTCTTTCTTTCTAAGTGCTGGGCTCTAGCCTCCTCTAGCTCTGTGTGCCAGAAAGCTTCCCTTTCCCTCCTCACCATGTCCTTTCAACAGAGATTTCCATTTTAATTTGGTGAGATTTCTCAGTTGTTTTGGGTTTTGTTTAAATAATTCTTACATTATTATGAGGACATTATGCTATATCCTCTTCCAGATGTTTAGAGTTTTTTTCTGTATACATTTAATCATTGTGCACATGGCACTGATTTTCACCATCACTGTGATTTGGTCTGATGTCACTCACCCTCCCATGTCTCCCCAGTGGCACCCACACTCCTTATTGATTCATACGTGTCTGCTCCAGCCATCTGCTATGCCACCTTTATTTTTCAAGTTTGTAGATGTGAGTGAGTTTATTTATGGTGCCTATAATGGTGCCACTGACCTATTTTTCTATCTCTGAGCTGAGTCCACACCCTTTTCCTTATCACTTTAGTTAATCCTGGTACTTAGCAAGTTCTCTATGTTTTTCTCAGAGTCTCTTGGTCTGAGAACAGATACAGAATATTTTCCTACTTTATTATAACTTCTAGACATAACCTGGTAAGTCCCATGACTGTGATAGATTTCAACCTTGATATTCCTGATACAAGGATTCTAATGTGAAGCCATCAAGGTTTGCACCAAGAGTACTAAACCCCATGGTCTCAGGGCCTCTTGATACCATGTGTTCTCTCTGACTTGTCAACCTCTAGTCTTGCCAGGTCCCTAACCATTCTCTACCAGCAGCCCCAAGGATCTTTTGAAAATGTAAATATGATCATGTCTCTTATGAAAACTAACAATGGTTTCCTATGGCCTTTAAAAATAAGTCCAAAATCCTTAGCATGCCGTCCAGGCCCTCCATGATCTGACCTTAGCTTCTTTTCCAGTCTTGTCTCTCTCTCACCACTATTCTCTGGTGACACTTTGAGATCCTCATTGGCATCACATTCTCCCACCCCAGCTTAGATGTTTTGGTCAAGGGCACATTGCAAGGTTGTTGGCTAGATCCCCAGTAGGGGTCATGCAGGAGGCAGCCCATCAACGATTCTCTCTCATCATTGATGTTTCTATCTCTCTCCCTCTCCCTTTCCTTCTCTTTCTCTCTCCCTCTCTCTCTCTCTCTCTCTCTCTCTCTCTCGGATGAGCAGCAGTGGCAGGTACCTGGTGACGCAGTGAGGGATGGTGTGTTCCAACCCCCTCTCACACCTGCAGAAGAGAAACCAAGTTATTCCAGAAGATGTCTGCTCAGCTGGGAGCCGAGATGAGCATGAAGGCAAAAGGGGAAATGTACCAATCTCCTTCCGGCTCTCCCCAAAGGAAATCCGACTCACATTTCCCATCTGTGAGCCCGCGGTGAGTGACAGGAGAAGAAGGGAGACAGATCAGGCTTCTGTGTGGGCGGCAACGGGAGGACTGCTAAGGCTGCACTGCAGGAGCCCCCACAGGTCCCTGCTGGAAAACAGAAGGAACGGAAAGGACACTGGGCGGTGGATTTCCCCCACATGCTCTGTTCACAGGGACACACAGTCTCACTAAGACAAGGCACTCAGTGAACGGGTTAGGGCTTGAACATGTCCTGTGCTGTGGGCCTGGACTGCCCGGCCCAGACCATGGAGAGATGCAGGCCGTCTCCTTGAGCAGCCCGGAGGCCACGCTTAGTACTTCAATGGACACTGGTTCTCAGGGTCAACAGGAACAATCATGTCAGTGGCTCTTTTCAGGGGGTGGGGCCAGGACTCCTGAGGATGCTCAGGGACATCACGAGGATGTGCTGAGTTTCACATAGGGATGTTACCACAGTAGGAACTCACTGGGTAAGAAATGCATAATGTGAGGGAGAATGGCAAAGGGGAGAGAGGACTGCTCAGGCCATGAGGAGGTGAGAAAGCAGGTGGGAGGGGCAAACCCCTGGCCACGGAAGGAGGAATGACAAAAACGCAAACACCTTGTGTTTGGTCAAGCCGGAAGGGGGACAGTGGCAGGAAATGCAAGCAATCAGGTAGGAAAGTGCATGCTCATCTTTTCTGTGGAGAGTGGCTACAGTGTTTGGACACGTTCAAGCCTTGGACTAATGAGAAGGCATAGGTCTCTCATGGCCATGTGCAAGTCCCAGCTTGGAGGGCAGAGCCCTCCCAGCACAATTATAGCCAACAGCTATAGTTGTAAGTTTGAACCTGTGGTCCCAACACGGACCCCACATGCCTGAGTGATGTGGCCTTGATAGAGTTCAGGTGCATGTAGCTGAGTAGGATCGAAACCCATGAGAATGCTGTAAACATCTTGACCACACCCTTACTTTGCCTGTGGAATCTACTATAAAATAAAGACACAGTACGTGGTGCTGTCTCTCCATCAGAGAAGCAGCGTCCCACCCAGACCCAGCTTTCATTCTC
This sequence comes from Myotis lucifugus, assembly GCF_000147115.1. Lineage (NCBI taxonomy): Eukaryota > Metazoa > Chordata > Mammalia > Chiroptera > Vespertilionidae > Myotis > Myotis lucifugus. The sequence continues at coordinate 36,842 of NW_005872494.1, forward strand.
TTGTCTGTCTTTTCTAAATCCTTCACCGCCCCCACTCATGGTCACTGTTGGCTGTGCTGGCACAGCACACTTTTCCCTGGCAGGGCTGCCTTACCTGGACACAGAGGGGTAGTACAGCATGAGCAGCCCCGGGCACAGAGCAAGGTGGCCAGGCCCTGGCCATTAGGTGGTGGAGCAGGATGATGCTAGGAGAGAGCCGACGGGCCACAGCTGTGAGGCTGCCAGGGAATCCAATGCGGGAACCACGGCCCACTCCAGTGCTCCTAGAAGTCGGGTGAAGAGTTGCCTGATTTTGCCTCTCAGTTGTTGTTTTTACTGAGATGGGGTTCATATAACATAAAACTAACTATTTTAGCCCTAACCAGTTTGGTTCAGTGGTTGGAGCATCAGCCTGTGGACTAAAGCTGTCCCAGGTTTGATTCTGGTCAAGGGCACTTACCACCTCTGAACCAGGAGGTCATGGTTCTGTTATGCCCAGATTTCAGGATCCCCAATAGACCACCAGGGAGCCAGCCGAGTCCAATGCAAAAGCAAAAGAGCCTTTATTCGAGCTAGCTCGAGCTCCCCGCCCACCACACTCGCCGACACAGCGGCAGGAAGCAGAGAGAGAGAGAGAGCTTTGTAGGTAGAGGGGTTTCATAGGGGGGTTGGAGTAAGGGGAGGAGAGAGGACTGTGGTCCCTGCCGATTGGCCAGGCGCAAGTTGATGTCTTGTTACACAGGATGTGGTCATATCTATGGCGCGCACTTCCCTTGATTATCATTGGTTAGTTTAAAGAAATCCTAGGCGTGGCTAGCAGAGGCTTGGGCTTCCGGGAAGAAGCTCCTTGCTGAGCACATGGCTGCTGCCCAAAAATGGAGGATTCGGGGTAAGATGGAGGGCGTAGCCCTCGCCCTTTCAGTTCAATTCCAGGTCAGAGCACACGTGGGCTTGGTCCCCAGTGTGGCTCATTCAGAAGGCAGCCGATCAATGATTCTCTCTCATCATTGATGTTTCTATCTCTCTTTCCCTCTCCTTTCCTCTCTGAAATCAATAAAAATATATTTAAAAATAATCTGTCAAATTGCTATAAAATTTACCAATATCTTTCCATTTCTCTACTTACCATGCATGGTTAGCTGGTAAACTGTGCAAGTGGGAGCACTGGTCCAGGAAACTATGTGATGCCTTGTCCCCAGAGGTCACTTGTGAGAATGGGCCCCATCAGGTCCTCCGTCTTTGGGCTTTAAAACATTCTGGCTTCAATTAGGTTGGGATTGGGATGGCTTCAATGTCTGGCAGGATTTCTATTCATTATTCTTAATAAAAAATAAATGAAAAATATTGAATATAAAGTGTAATCAGAAATTTTTTTTTTTTAAATTTAGAATCCATAGTCAGTGAAATATCAGACAGACATCATAGCAATAAGTTTACCAATATATCTCCTAGGACAATAGAACCTGAGGACAGCATGGACATGCTCCCAGGAAAAAACTGGAATTACAACTAAAATACAGAAAAACTTCTTGAATAATCAACAGAAAACTCACAAGAGAGAACCCTGATAACCGAGGACTGAAAGTAGAGACCACATAGAGACTGATAGGAGGTGTGGAGGTGTGAAAGGGCTGGCCAGACACCTTCAGACAGCCACTGAAGTCCTGGAAAGATATCTCAGCTGGGGGGTTGCCACTGACAAATCAGGGAGTGGTGGGACAATGTGAAAGGTAACAATATTAAAATGGAAGGTGTGCCAGAAAAGGTAGAAAGGGAGAAAGGAGTAGAGAAGATGTTGAAGAAATAATAGCAGAAATCTTCCCTAACCTGGTAAAGGAAAACGTCACCCAAGTAAGTTAAGGAGACACAGAGAACCCCAACCAAGAAGAACCCAAACAGGCCCATGCCCAGACACATTATAATTAAAATGCCAAAAATAAAATTCAAAGAGAGAATCTTAAAGGCAGAAAGATAAAAAGAAAACTGTCACCTACAAAGGAGTTCCCATAATGCTGACACCTGATTTCTCATCAGAAACTCTAAGGCCAGAAGAGAATGGCATGAAGTACTCAAGGTAATGGAAAGCAAGGATCTGAGACCAAGATTACTATATCCAGCAAGGCTATCATTCAAAATATAAATCAAATAAAGAGCTTCCCAGACAAAAAAAAAAAAGGCTGGAGGTGCTCATCACCACCAAGCCAGCACTACAAGACATGGTTAAGGGACTGGTGTAATTAGAAGAAGAAACAGAGAGAGAAACCTAGTCATACAGAATTAAAATGGCTATAAATAAGTACTTCTTAATAATAACCCTAAATTTAAATGGATTAAATGCTTCAATCAAAAGCCATGGCTAGCTGAATGGATACAAAAACATGACCCAGCTATATGCTATCTACAACAGACCCACCACAAAACAAAAGACCCACACATGTTAACAGTGAAGGGATGGAAATTTTTTCAATGCAAATGGAAAAGAAAAAAATGCTGGAGTAGCAATACTCATATCCACCAAAATAGACTTTAAAACGAAGCCCGTCACAAGAGACAACAAAGGTCACATAATACTAAAGGGATCAATCCAACAAGAAGATATAACCCTGGTAAACATATATGCATCCAATACAGGTGCACCTAAATATATTTTTAAAAGTTCTAGAAGACTTTAACAGAGAGATCAACAACAATACAGTCATAGTAGGGGACTTTAACACCCCGCTGACTTCACTGGATAGATCTTCCAGACAAAAACTTAACAAGGAAACAGAGACTCTACAGGACACACTGGAACAAATGGGTTTAATTGACATTTATAGAACATTTTACCCCAATGCAGCAGAATATACATTCTTCTCAAGTGCACATACATCATTCACAAAGATAGACCACATGGTAGAACACAAAACAAGTCTCTGCAGGTTCAAGAAGATTGAAATCATATCAAGCATCTTCTCAAATCACAGTGGAATGAAATTAGAAATCAATATAGTAAAAACACCGAAAAACATTCAAACACATGAGGCTAAATAGCATGTTATTAAAAAACTAGAGGCCCAGTGCATGAAATCTGTGCAGGGGAGGTGGTCCCTCATCCTGGCCTGCATCCTCTCCAATCTGTGACCCTCCACGGGGGATGTCTGACTGCCAGTTTAGGCCCGATCCCACAGGGATCCCCACAGGGATCAGGCCTAAACCAGCAATCAGACATGCCTCTTGCAATCCAGGACCGTAGGCTCCTAACTGCTTGCCTACCTGCCTGCCTGATTACCCCTAACCACCTCTGCCTTCGTCCCTGATCACCCCTAACTGCTCCCCTGCTGGCCTGATCACCCTTAACCACCTCTGCCTCAGCCCTGCACACGGGACCCAGGATTCCCTTCTCCAGCCAGCCGCAGGCACCCAGAACCCTCTGGCTGGCTACAGGCATCCGGGACCCAGGCCGGCTTTCCCTGGGCAGCCACAGCTGCAGGGGATGGTGCGCAGGACTGCAGGGCAGGCGGCTTCTTGGTCTCCCAGGCTGCAGGTGATGGCTCCCAGGACTGCGGGACGGGTGACTTCTCCATCTCCCGGGCCACAAGTGCTGGCACCTGGGACCACAGGCGGGCAGTTTCTCTGTCTCCTGGGCTGTAGCCAGCTGCTGCCACTGGTGCCCGGGACTGCCAGATGGGCAGCTTCTCTGTCTCCCGGGCCACAGCCAGCAATAGGCACTGGCCCCCGGGACCACCAGCAGGTGGCTTCACCGGGCCCGGCTTTGTCAGGAAGGATGTACGGATGGTCATTTGGAAGATGTCCAGTCTAATTAGCATATTACCTTTTTATTACCTTTTACATATTACCTTTTTAATAGATGAATGGGTTACTAATGAGATCAAGAAAGAAATCAAAAACTTCCTGAAAACAAATGAAAATGAATACACAACAACCCACAATCTCTGGGACACAACAAAAGCAGTCCTGAGAGGAAAGTTTATAACACTACAGGCATACCTCAAAAAAAAAACCCACAAGAAAAATCAGCTATAAACTACTTAACTACTACATAAAGAACTAGAAAGAGAACAACAAGAAAAGACCAGAGTACATAGAAGGAAGGAAATAATAAAGATTAGAGTAGAAATAAATATCATAGAGACTAAAAACACAATACAAAAAAATCAATGAAACCAAGAGTTGGTTCTTTGAAAGGATAAACAAAACTGATAAACCATTAGCCAGACTCATCAAGAAACAAAGAGAGAGGACCCGAGTAAATAAAATCAGAAACAAAAGTGGAGAAGTAACCATTGATGCCACAGAAATGCAAAGGATTGTAATAAAATACTATGAACAACTATATGCCAACAAGCTGGACAGTGTGGATGAAATAGACAAATTCTTAGAAAAATATGATCTCCCAAACTGAACCAGGAGGAATCAGAAAACCTGGATAGGCCAATAATAACTGATGAAATTGAAGCAGTAATCTAAAAACTCCCAGAAAGCAAAGTCCAGGTCCAGATGGCTTCACAGGGGAGTTTTATCAAACATTCAAAGAAGAACTAACACCTACCAGTATACTCCTCAAACTATTTCAGAAAATCCAAGAGGAAGGAACACTTCCAAGCTCTTTTTATGAGGCCAGCATTATCTTAATTCCAAAACCAGATAAAGACACTACAAAGAAAGAGAATTACAGGCCAATATCCCTGATAAACGTAGATTCTAAAATCCTCAACAAAATATTAGCAAATCGCATCCAGCAATATATTAAAAAGATCATACACCATGATCAAGTGGGATTTATTCCAGGGATGGAAGGCTGGTACAATATTCACAAATCAATAAATGTGATACATCGCATAAACAAATTGAAAGACAAAAATCACATGATCATATCAACAGATGCAGAAAAGGCATTCAACCTGTAATATTATTATATTTAAAATCATTTTTCTTGAAATGTTAATGTTTATTGCATGCAAATGGCTAATTACTTTGTATTTACAAACTGGGAATAGATTTATTTTGTATATTGTATATTAAAAAAAGATCCTTCCAAGAGCTAGAAGTTTTCATAATTTCATCAAGCAGTTGTGAGAAGACATAATTCATTTTCCCTGAGCAAGCAGGGTCTGTGACTGATGCACACTGTACAGGTGAGCCAGGTAGTAGAGGTGAAATCACTTCAGCCACAAATACTCGCAGTGACATCAATTGGGTAGTAGGCCTGGGCAGGTTAGCATGTGCAATGCAGCTCCTTAAAGCCACACTTGTACCTAAGAATTATAAGGAACCTAGCAGAGGGTATTTTCCATTAAAAGGAGTTTATATTTTGGTAACTGGTATCCAAGAGTCTCTTTCAGCACTGTTATTCTGAGTGAGAATAATAAAACATCCCCTGCACATTTACGGCTTTTCTCCAGAGTGAACTCTCAGGTGTCTAACTCTGCTAGATTTGCAGTAAAAAGATTTCCCACATTCACTACACTCTTAAGTTTTTTCTTCACTATGAACTCTCTGAAGTTCAAAGAGAGCAGTTTTCCCTGAATGACTTCTGGCAATCGCTGTATTCATGGGGCTTTTCTCCATTTTGAACTCTGCTGTGTATAATGAGGTGAGACTTTGATTGAAGGACTCCCCACAGTCACTACACTCATAGGGCTTGCCTCCAGTGTGAACTCTGAAGTGATTAATGAGGTGAGAACTTTGACGGAATGCCTTTCCACAGTAAGTACACTCAGAAGACTTTTTTTTTCAGTGTGAACTCTTGGTGTTGACAGAGTGTAGACCTTTGGCTGAAGATCTTCCCACAATCACTACACTCATATGGCTTTTCTCCAGTCTGAACTCTTTGGTGTTGAATAAAGTTAGACTTATGTCTGAAGAACTTCCCATAATCACTACACTTATATGGCATTTGTCCAGTGTGAACTCTCTCAGGATGAATTATGTTAAACATTTGTCTAAAACCTTGCCCACATTTTTTAAACTTATAATTCACTTCTCCAGAGCAGACATCCAGATGTTGAACAACTTTCTGATTGTGGCTGGCAGCTTTTTCACATTCAACATAGTGGTGATGATTTTTCCACTGAGAAATTCATTGGAAATCTCACTGCTACTATGTGGCTCCTAAAGTTAAGCATGGCCTGGTATTGGAGAATATCTGAGAGGGCTGGCAAGTCTTTGCAAACCTCCCTACTGGTTAAAGGCGCCTATGTTAAGTAGAAGCTGCATCTGGTCACAAACGAGGCCTGTCTCAGGAATTCATCTTTATAAACAAGGCATCAGCCTCCACGTGGTCTCCAGGGGCTTCCCTGCTTTAAGAAGCACTGCAAGTTGGCTGACTCGTGCTTCCTGTGTCGCGGCAGTGCTTTTACACATTAGAAATCTGGGTGTCTCTTCTTTTTCAAAAAAAATATATTTTATTGATTTCAGAGAGGAAGGGAGAGGGAGAGAGAAATAGAGACATCAATGATGAGAGAGAATCATTGGTTGGCTGCCTCCTGCACACCCCCTACTGGGGATCAAGCCTGCAACCAGGGCATGTGCCTTTGACTGGAATCAAATCCAGGACCCTTCAGTTCACAGGTGGATGCTCTATCCACTTAGCCAAACCAGCTAGGGCCTGGGTATCTCTTCTTAAAAACAGTTTCGAGTTCACTATGGACTCTAACACTCCAGTGTCTAAAGCTACATTGGATCCCTCAGAATGACCTTCTCCCATGGGTAAGTTCATTTTCAACACTCAAAGTCTAACCTAAATTTAAAAAATAAAGAGATGACTTTATTCAGCAGTCATAGGAGTTAGTGCTTAAATAAAAGCAAGGTGGGGATCATGACAATGATACTAATAGTGTGGGGTTTTTCTGAGATCCATGGTATGGATTCTAGTAACCTCTTAGGTGAAAGGAGGCAGACATGCCCTGAGTTCAAATGATTCTGATAGCTGTTCTAGAGAGATAGTTTCAGATTTAATGGTTTGTTTTGAAAAGTCAACACTTTATTTTTTATCTTCAACTAAGGATATGTTTTTTTGATTTTACAGAATAAGGAAGGGAGAGAGAGAGAAAAGGAAACAGTGTCATAGGAAATATCAATCAGTTGCCTCCTGGGCATGCCCCACCAAGGATCTAACCCCCTGGCCAGGGCAGCACTTAATTCTTAATGTTTCCTTCTAAACAGAGTATTAGTTTGACTCAGCCTTTGGGGGAGTGTCTGTCTGCATGTGTGGCTGTTGATTGTATGTGTGAATTCGCTGCCCCTTTGGGTGTTCCTGGTTGTATCTGTGTGGGTTTGTATTCTCTTGGTGTCAGTGTTCTATGTCTGTGTAGGTCTGTTCTGGTATGTGCCTCTGTGTGTCTATTGTGTGTGGGGTATGGCCCAGGGTGTTTGTGTCTGTGTGTTTGTGTGTCTGTGTGTTCCCCTCAAGGTATTGTACGTGTCTACAATGTGGGTCTCTGATCCTGGGCATAGGCCCTGCACCTGAGTGCCCAGCTAAGGCTGGGGGTGTTCTGTACCTGTGTGTTTCTGTGCCTGTTGTGTTTGTTGTTTCTCTGTGAGTTTGTGTGTCTATGCACCCCAGCAACAGGCAGCTGCATAGACAATCTCCTGAGGGATGAGGGAGAGGACAATATGTTCTTTTCCCCCACCCTCCAGGCTGAGCTCCTTCTACCCCTGCTCATCCAAACTGACATTGTCCCCAAGGGGGACCCACCTCAGGCCCCAGGGATGGATGAAGTAAATGGTCTTGCTGAGCAAAGGTGGGGAATTGTGGAAGACTCGAAGGGCAGAAAGGAGTTACAGAGTGTGGAGGTGTGTGTTTGGGGAGGACTCTAAACCTTCTGTGAGGAGCTGGAAGATCCAGGATTCCTGGAAAGGAATAAGTGGAAGGGCACATATGGGGGAAAGCTGAGGGAGAAGAATCCTAGGCTCCAAATCCCCCCTACAACTGAGATACTGGATACCCCAAAAGAGGGCTGGGAGAGTCCCGTGGGAATCTCAGACCCTGGAGAGCAGGTAACACCATTGCCCATGAGAAAGCCAGGCTGACACCTAATAGAGGAAGGGGTGTGGGGCTGCTCAGAGCATCACTTTCTGACCTCTGTGATCTGGTCATCTACTGGGCGTGCATGGCCACAAGAAAATACTGTTGCCACGAGGGAGAATTAGGCGCAGTTCTCTCTCCAATGGAGAAGAGAAGACAGATGGAGGGACCACATTTAGCAGAGGTTCACACACAAAATGAATGGAAACCCAGGATCACCATTGATGTTAAAGTCAGCATTCTTACCATCAGCCCCACCTGATGGAGCACTCACCTGGCAATGGAAAAGGAACAGACTTGGAGATAAGGTAGTGACCGAATGTTGATGTAAGAGAACATAGATGCCGAGCGCTTGCACTCCTGTACCCAATCGACACTCCTAACATGTGCATCTTCGCCTCCAAATAGTGGGTGGACTGCAGCACTCGGGGCTTTATTTACACAAGGCCACACTCAGAAGTGGGTTGAGTTTGCTGCCAATGACATCTGACCAAACTCCTCTCATTGAAGTTCACTCCTTTGAATCCTGCCAGTGAAGGCTTTGGGAAGCTCAGTGACAAAGTCCATGAGGATGAAGAGAAAGAAAACCATCTTGACTGATTTCCACTGTCATTTCTTACCATTCCCCGCTCCTCCCCTTTACCCCTGCACAGCCCGAAAGAGGTTAGCACTGTGTGGTTGAGTTCATGGGGCCCACCGAATAGGTCAGGTTTTCCTTCTGACCCCCTGAAGCTGGCTGCAGCCCTGTTACGTGCTTTGACCAATGAAATGTGGTGGGAGGGAAGCCTGTCACCTCTAACAGAAGAGCCTGGAACCAGTGAGCATGGCCACCCTCTCTGCCCATCTCTGATAATACCTAGCAGGTACCTACATGGTGGGTTTTCCTTTAACTGCTCCAATTGATATGACTTTATTCAGAAATCATGGAACTTAATGCTTAAATATAAGCAAGAAGAGGATTATGACAATGACACTAATAGTGTGGGATCTTCCTGAGATCCATGATATCAATGTTCTCAGCCTCTTAGGTGAAAGAAGACAGACTTCCACTGGGTTCAGATAATTCTGATGACTGTTCTAGAGAGATTGCTCTGGATTTAATGGTATGTTCTTGAAAACTCAATTCCTTAATACATTTTGAATCTACATCCAAGGATATGTTCATTGATTTTAGAGAGCAAGGGAGATAGAGAAAAAAATTGAAATAATGAAATGAGAGGAAATATTGATCAGTGGTCTCCCTTATGCAGTCAAGCAGGTATGGATTCCTCAACCTAGGTATAGCCCCTTACCGAGAATTGAACCCTCAATCTTTTCTGGGGGTCCGGGGAGTAAATTAAATGATGCTGCAACCTACTGAGCCATCTGGCCAGGGCAGCACCTTAATTCTTAATATTTCCTTCAAGATAGATCGACTCAGCATTTGAGGAGTGTTTGACTCAGCATTTGAGGAGTGTTTATTTGCATGTGGGCATGTTGGTTATATGTGTGAATTTGCTACCCCTTTAGGTGTTCCTGATTGTGTGTGTGTGTGTGTGTGTGTGTGTGTGTGTGTGTGTGTGTCTTCTTTTTGTCTGTGTTCTGTTTCTGTGTATGTCTGTTCTGGTGTGTGTATTTGTGTCTGTTGTGTTTGTGGGATTGCCCTGTTGCACTGTCTGGGTGGCCCAGTGTGTTCTTATCTGTATGTGTTTGTGTGTGTGTTCCCCTCAAGTTGTTGCCTGTGTCTATAGTGTTGGTCTCAGTGAGCCTGGCCATAAGCCCTGCACCTGAGTGCCCATCTTAGGCGGGGGTGTTCTGTGTGTTTCTGTGCTTGAGGTGTCTGTATGTTTCCCTGTGAGTCTGTGCTCTCTGGCCACAGGCAGCTGCATAGGCAATCTGCCAAGGGGTGATGGGGAAGACAATGTGTTCTTCACTGTCCCACCCCCACTCCAGGCTGAGCCACACCTGCCCATGCTCTTCAAACCCTCTGGTGTCCCCTTGAGGGTCCGATCTCTCATTCCAGGAATTGGTGTGGGTGCCCGGCAGCATGCTCTCTGGTCAGATCCAGTCGCTGGCCACCTGGGAGGCTGCACAGTGTGACCTTGGCAGCAGAAGGGGCTCTTGGAACATCTGCATAAGGCAGTATCTGGAACAGGGGCCCTGCCAGCCCACTTGGAGGTGGAACAATTTGACAGTCACCAGCAGGGTGGTGTGTCTTAGTCCCTCTCAAATGGATCCTTGTATGAGGAACCAAGCTTGGGCCCCTGAGAAGGTCCTAGACAAATTTGGGGGCTGGGACTTTAAAACCAAGCGAGTATTAACAGGACACTTCAGGAATCATTATATCTTTTTCTGTCTCCCTCTCTTTTTTTTCAAGTTGAATTAAGTGAGGAGACATCAGTTAATAAAACCATACAGGTTTTAAAATAAAATAGATAAATAAATAAGTAAATAAGAATCATTGCATGGAACTCCATTCACACACAGACTAAAGCTACAGGTTTGGCAAGTGTACATGTCAGTGGCAGAAATAGACTATTTGGGACTACTTATTATGTATAAGAAATAATTATAAGAAACATTACTCATGCTCTGTTATACATAATTGTTTGTTCTGACTTAAGAAAGCACATTCTAACCTGGCTGGGAGTTATATGCAGGACCTGGGAGCTCACCCGGAAATGCTGCCATCCTCCCCATGTGGGAGCTGCCCACTATCATGGAAAGATTAACAACCTTGTTGAGGAAAGAAAACAATGGAGTCCCAGATGCCCCCTGCCCTTTGCAACCCCCAGCCCACACTGCCCACATTGCCTGTAATCTGTGACCATTATACCCATCCTTACTCCTTTTGCCCACTTCCCCATGGAAACTTTGTCCTTGTTCCCCGTACAGCCCACTGGCTTATGGGAGAGTGGGGTACAGAGCAGATCTTTCTGCGTGACCTGCTGCTCTCCCATACCACCGGCATTATTGGAATAAATGCTCATATATGATTCTACCCTGTCTGTGCTTTGTTGCTCAAGGAGTGACAGGCAGCTCGACCCCTTGGTTGTCTGTTCATATGTACATCTCAGGGAACATCATGAACACGCAGTTACCATCATCTCAATA
>NW_005872494.1:50568-52446 GCF_000147115.1 Myotis lucifugus
AAGAAACTTAGCTAGAGAAGAGGTCAAGTGAAGCCATGGATGTGGACATAGTCGCCCCCTCAGGGAAGAAGAGCGAGGGGGAACCATTAAGTTATTTGACTCCCAGGCACTTTCTGCACATTTTGAGGCAATTGGTGTTAGGGATGTTAGCAGAGTCCATTGCTCAGGACTCTCCACACAGCTTAGCACTGGCATCCACAGCACATTTGACAAGACAGTGGGGAAATTAGCAGAGCCCATGGTGTGGCTGTGGGAGAGAGAAAGCTACATCTGGAGAATAAAGGAAGAGAGGACATCACTTTAGGACACTAGAGACATGTGAAGGTCTCACCTACAGATGATACAAGTGCAAAAACTTCCAGCATCACATTGTAGTAAAGAAGTCTCTGAGCCTCATCAAGGAGCTCCCACTCCTCCGGAGAGAAGGCAATGGCCACGTCCTCAAAGTCCATCTCCTGTAATAATAGGGACAGTTCAGTCCATGGTCAGCTTCTCTCCCTGGATTTTACATTGGTCATACTGCCCACCCTTGACATCCATCTGCTCCCGCTACTCCCCACATCAGAGAAGATACCAGGCCTGGGTCCCATCAAAATCACTTTCTTCTTATATTCCTACTAATATTGTTTCTTCCCATACCAACAAAGGGCTGCTGTGCAGATAGGTTATACCTGAGTGCTGGAACCCACATGTAGGCCACACTGCCTCTTGTCAATACAGTGGATGTTACCAACAGAGTGTAGGTAGAAATGTTCACAGAGTTGAGTGATTTGAACTAGTATTGTCAGGCAATACTTTTGTAGTCCCCCCCAAAACACCAAAAACATGGCATCACACTTCCACTTCTGATTCTAATCCTAGGGTGCTGAGGCCATCACTTTGAACTACATGCTGCACATAATTCTTTGAACCACACTTCTTTCCTATATCTTCATCCCCAGAGGCACAACTTTAAAGGTAATGCCAATATGCCATGAGAAGAATGGGTTGTTTCCTAATCAGCTTCTTTTCCAAAACACTAACTCACCACCTCTGTATTGTATTTCTCTTACCCTTCTCCTTCCCTATGCCAGTGGAGATTTTCAAGGGAGGTGACACTGATATATGCTCTCTCATTCCTATTGATCACTGTGTCAGCTCTCTACAACAAATGGCATGTAGGCACATGTATGGCATCTAAGCTCTAGACCTGTCATTTAGCACAACAATACCCCTCTTTTCAGCTATTACCCTAAAAGTTCCCCATATCATGTCATCTAGACATCACCAGAAATGCACTCACCCTTCATTCACTCTTATGTCAATGTCAGATCCCTATGTCCATGAATTCACACTCCATCTGCACATGCACATCACTCTTTCTACCACACCTCTCTCCCAACTGCACTGCCACATCCCTGCCCCCATAGTCATCTCCTTGGCCTCTTACTCATTACTCAGCAAGTGTGTCCAGCAAGTTATTGGCATGTTCTACCAAAGATGAAGTACTACTGCAATTCTGATAGTCCACACTCATGGAAGCATCCTTGAATACTACTAAAAAGGCCTCCCTCCTTGATTGTTTTTTCATTCAACCTCACCTACTGAGGATCACATCAGATCTCAGATATCCAGAGGCCACCTCCATTGGTGCTGCATTTGATGTCCCTTCACTAGTGACAGCATTTATATCTCCACTTAACTGTCATCCAAGTCCTAGCTTGAATGGCCTTCTACTCCATGTCAAGTGAGTCTCACAGATGATCACTCATACAACTAAGCTAACCCATCAGACTGACAGCAATACTCCAGGACACACCATGGTCACAGAAAAATCCTGGTGGGTGTGTAGAGAATAAATACCCATTAGCCCATCTCATCTGTGAATTACTCTTTGGC
>NW_005872494.1:58982-61474 GCF_000147115.1 Myotis lucifugus
CTGCCGGCCACCATCTTGGCTGACAGTTAATTTGCATAAGGATATGCTGATTAGCCAATGGGAAGGGTAGTGGTCGTATGCTAATTACCATGTTTCTCTTTTATTAGTGTAGATTAGTGTCATTGTCATGCTCCCCACCTTGTTTTCATTTAAGCACTAACTCCCATGATTGCTGAATAAAGTCATCTCTTTATGTTTTTCATTTAGGTTAGACTTTGAGTGTTGAAAATGAACTTACCCATGGGAGAAGGTCATTCTGAGGGATCCAATGTAGCTTTAGACACTGGAGTGTTAGAGTCCATAGTGAACTAAAAACTGATTTTAAGAAGAGATACCCAGGCCCTAGCTGGTTTGGCTAAGTGGATAGAGCATCCACCTGTGAACTGTAGGGTCCTGGATTTGATTCCAGTCAAAGGCACATGCCCTGGTTGCAGGATTGATCCTCAGTAGGGGGCATGCAGGAGGCAGCCAACCAATGATTCTTTCTCATCATTGATGTTTCTATTTCTCTCTACCTCTCCCTTCATCTCTGAAATCAATAAAAAATATTTTTTGAAAAAGAAGGGACATCCAGGTGTCTAATGTGTGAAAACACTGCTATGACACAGGAAGCACGAGTCAGCCAACTTTCAGTGCTTCTTACAGCAGAGAAGCCCCTGGAGACCACGTGGAGGCTGATGTCGGGTTTGTAAGGATGATTTCCTGAGACTGATGTACTGTAAATGTCTAAGGCTCCTCATTATCTCAAATATGATTTCATCTATTGCATACCCAGCCCATATTTGTGACCTTTGGCCAGATTCTTTTTTGAAATTCTGTGGAAGCTTACCATTATTACCGGCTTCTCATAAATTTCTGCATTTGTCATTTTCCCCTGGAGAACTGTCCTTGAGGGGAATATAGTGAAGTACCTTACAGATAAACGTTTAATCATAATAAGCAAAAATTTTTAAGCCCCTGGCATTGTTATCTGCATTCAGGTCTGTGAATGTCCCTCTGGAAGCTGATTTTGCTGAAGGGGCCACATACCAGCCCTTCAGGAGGCAGCCTGGGGATCAAGGCAAACTGTGGGGCTTCCTGAGAAGGTCAAGTCCTTTCACAGCACCCACTGCCCAGCCATGACCCACTTTCTAATCCTGGTTGTCCAAACCAGCCACAGGGACTTATCTCAACTCCCAGATGTGCAGGGCTGGCTCCCTGTGGGCCCCCAACCTGCCCTCCGCCACCCCATCCCAGACCCTCTCAGGGAGGCCCCCACTGACCATCCCTGGCTGCACCTTTCTGGCTGAGCTTCTCTCACCTGTGCTAGCTATCCCGCCCATTGTCTGTGGGCTGTCCTCCACCAGAACGCCAGCTCCCAAGGACAGGGGGCTCGATACCTCCAGAGTCTGGAACAATCTGGCTCAACAGTGTCCATGCCCTCGCTCCTTACAGGCGCTGCCCACCCTTACCTGCTGCCTTCCATCCAGCCTGAGCCAAGTTTTCATCCCTAGAGCCTTCCCTCAGTACACCCACTCTCGGGTCCAGCCCCATGTGCTGGCAGGAAACCCCCTCACTGACACTGTCCAAAACCCCAACTTCTCTGCTGTTTCAACCACACACCCCATTAGCAGACTGTCCCCCAGAGTCCTTGGTCCATCACCTCACCACGGGAGCAGGGGTCTGCTCTGCATGGGCCCATCTTAGGGAGGGGACACACCAGCCACAATGCATCCCCTTCATGTGTTATCTTCTTGAAACCAAACCTTGCCTTCCGGAAACCCTTATATTGCAGAATGTTCTCACCATTGAAAAAACTCAGAACCATTTCCTGGAGAGTCCATGCTATCTCCATGACTGGCTAGGGAAGGGGACCTTTAGCCTATCTAATAAAGAAGGAATATGCAAATTGACCATAACTCTGCAACAAAGATGGGTGCAATCACAGCCAATAAGGAGGGAATAAGCAAAATGTTGTGACAAAGATGGAGGTGGCTGGGCCAGGAAGCTTGTGACAAGGCAAGCAGATGAGCAGTATGATAAGTGCCATCAGCAGGCCCATGCCAGCCGTCCACTGCTGCGACCATGGCACAGGGCCCTCACTGGCCAGGGGCAGCAGTGAGGTGGGAGGCGATGTGGGCACCAGCAGTCTCACTGCGGTGGCCACACCGTCAGGGAGAGGTGTGGCAGATGACAGGTTTCAGAGCTTGGAGGTGCCCAGGGCAAGTGCCCCCCGCGCCCATGTCGAGCTGTGGAGGCTGGGGGCAGGGGTGTGGCAGGGTTGGACTGCATTTGGGGAACACCCCAGAGGTCAGGGTGGCTGGGCCCATAGAGGGAAGTTATTTCACCTCTACCACCTGGCTCACCTGTACAGTGTGTATCGGTAACAACCCTGCTTGCTCAGGGAAAATGAATTATGTCTTCTCACTTCTGAGTGATGAAATTATGAAAACTTCTAGCTCTTGGCAGATATATATATATATATATATATATATATATATATATATATATAT
>NW_005872494.1:62422-68153 GCF_000147115.1 Myotis lucifugus
AGGTTATCTGATTCCTCCTGGTTCAGTTTTGGGAGATTATATTTTTCTAGGAATTTGTCTATTTCACCCCCATTGTCCAGCTTGTTGGCATAGAGTTGTTCATAGTATTTTCTTACAATCCTTTATATTTCTGTGGTGTCAGTGATTACTTCTCCATTTTCATTTCTGATTTTATTTATTTGGTTCCTCTCTCTTTGTTTCTTGATGAGTCTGGCTAATGGCTTATCAATTTTGTTATCCTTTCAAAGAACCAGCTCTTGGTTTCATTGATTTTTTTTTGTATAGTGTTTTTAATCTCTATGTTATTTATTTCTGCTCTAATCTTTATTATTTCCTTCCTTCTACTTACGCTGGGCTTTTCTTGTTGTTCTCTTTCTAGTTCTTTATGTTGTAGGTTAAATAGTTTATTGCTGATTTTTCTTGGTTTTTTGGGGGGATTTTTTTTTTCTTTTTAGGTATGCCTGTAGTGCTATGAACTTCCCTCTCAGGACTGCTTTTACTGTGTCCCAGAGATTTGGGGTTGTTGTGCGTTCATTTGCATTTGTTTCCAGGCAGTTTTTTATTTCTTTCTTGATTTCATTGGTAACCTATTCATTGTTTAATAACATGCTATTTAGCCTCCATGTGTTTGAATGTTTTTCAGTGTTTTTACTATGTTGATTTCTAATTTCATTGCACTATGATCTGAGAAGATGCTTGATATGATTTCAATCTTCTTGAACTTGTAGAGACTTGTTTTTTGTCCTAACATGTGGTCTATCTTTGTGAATGATCCCTGTGCACCTGAGAAGAATGTATATTCTGCTGCATTGGGGTGAAATGTTCTATAAATGTCAATTAAACCCATCTGATCCAGTGTGTCCTTTGGAGTCTCTGTTTCCTTGTTAAGTTTTTGTCTGGAACAACTATCCAGTGAAGTTAGAGGGGTGTCAAAGTCCCCTACTATGATTGTATTGTCATCAATCTCTCCATTAAAGTTCTCTAGAAGTATTTTTTATATACTTAGGTGCTCCTATGTTGGGTGCCTATATGTTTACCAGGGTTATATCCTCTTGTTGGATTGATGCCTTTAGTATTATGTAGTGACCTTTGTTGTCTCTTGTGATGGCTTTCATTATAAAGTCTAATTTGTTGGATATGAGTATTGCTACTCCAGCTGTTTTTTTTTTCACATTTGATTGGAAATTTTTTTTCTATCCCTTTATTCTCATCTGCTGTTTGTCTTTTGTTTTGAGGTGGGTCTCTTGTAGACAGCATATGGCTGGGTCATGTTTTTTTTCAGCTACCTTATGCCTTTTGATTGAAGCATTTAATCCATTTACATTTAGGGTTATTATTGAGAAGTACTTATTTATATCCATTTTTAAAAAAATATATATTTTATTGATTTTTTTACAGAGAGGAAGGGAGAGAGATAGAGAGTTAGAAACATCGATGAGAGAGAAACATTGATCAGCCGCCTCCTGCACATCTCCTACTGGGGATGTGCCCGCAACCCAGGTACATGCCCTTGACCAGAATCGAACTTGGGACCCTTCTGTCCGCAGGCCGACGCTCTATCCACTGAGTCAAACCGGTTTCGGCTATTTATATCCATTTTAATTCTGTATGGCTAGGTTTCTCTCTCTGTTTCTTCTTCTCATTGCAGCAGTCTCTTTAGCATTTCCCTGTAATGCTGGCTTGGTGGTGATGTACTCCTTTAGCATTTTTTGTCTGGAAAACTCTTTATTTGATTTCTGTTTTGAATGATAGTCTTGCTGGATATAGTAATCTTGGTCTCAGATACTTGCCTTTCATTACCTTGAGTACTTCATGCCATTCCCTTCTGGCCTGTAGAGTTTCTAATGAGAAATCAGGTGTCAGTATTATGGGAACTCCTTTGTAGGTAACAGTTTTCTTTTCTCTTGCTGCCTTTAGGATTCTTTGTCTTTTATTTTTGGCATTTTAATTATGATGTGTCTGGACATGGATCTGTTTGGATTCTTCTTGCTTGGGGTTCTCTGTGCCTCCTTAACTTGTGTGACTTTTTTCTTTACCAGGTTAGGGAAGTTTTTTGCCATTATTTCTTCAACCACCTTCTCCATTCCTTTCTCCCTTTCTGCCTCTTCTGGCACACCTGCTATTCTAATATTGTTATGTTTCACGTTGTCCCACAGCTCCCTTAAGCTGCCCTCCTGTTTTTTTAATTTAATTTAATTTAATTTAATTTAATTTAATTTAATTATTTTTGGTCCTCTGACTGAGCAATATTTTCATCTCTGTCTTTTAATTCACTGATTTGATCCTCATCTTCACCTAATCTGCTGTGTATTTCTTCCAATGTGTTCTTTATCTGTGTTAGGTCATTCTTTATCTCAGACTGTTCTTTTTTCATAGTTACTATATCTTTTTTCATGCTGTTGAGCATCTTTACCATCATTACTCTGAACTCTATTTTAGATAAGATTTTTTAATCTTTGCTTCATTTCTCTTTTCTTCTGGAGAATTTTCCAGTTCTTTCATTTGGGGGTTGTTTCTTTGTATCCTCATTTTGGGTGTCTATTTGGGTTTGTGACTATGTGTTAGGTATATCCTCTACGCCTCTCAATCTCTAGTGCAGGACAGTGTTAAAGGCTGTTTCTGACTAATTAGATCAGGCAAAGACTCAAAGCCTCCAGAGACCACCTCTGCCTACAGACTGATAGGATTCCAACTTGAATTGCGCCCAGGCAAGTGACCCCAGGTGTGGCAAGGGATTTTGTTTCAACAGTGTGGGGCAGTTGCTTCTACCTGGAGGCTAATTGTTGTTTTTAGTCTCTTACGTGTCCTCAGGGCAAGGTGTTTTCCAATAGGGTGTGTCAACTGTCTTCCCTGCAGGCAAGGTAAATGTCTATGTGGGAAAGATGTCCTTTGCTGCATGAGAGAATGAATCAGCCCATGAAATTTGGGGTATCTGCCTTCTGAGCTCTATCCTCCAAGTCCCTAGTCCTGACTTCTTCTCTCAACAGCTCCAGTCCACTTCACCCTCCCTCTGCCAGAGGACAAGGTGGGTGGCTCCACAAGGAATTTTGTGTGTTTGCCATTTAAGAGGGTGTCTTAATTTTCAGCTGTCATCTCCTGGCAGACAGCACCCTGCTGCTTTGCACTGTCAGATCTTATGGGGTACCCTTCTCAGTTTTGGTACTCACTGCTGGAAGACCCAACTTGGGGATTAGATCCCAGAGTTGTCAGTGGCAACCCCCCACAGCTGAGATATCTCTCTAGACTTCAGTTGCTGTCTGTGGGTGCCTGGCCAGCCTCTTTTGCATCTCCAAATCTCCTACCAGTCTTTATGTGGTCTCTACTTTTGGTCCTCAGGTATCAGGGTTCTCTCTTGTGAATTTTCCTTTGATTATTGAGGAAGTTTTTCTGTATTTTAGTTGTAATTAAAGTTTTTTTCCTGGGAGCATGTCTGTGCTGTCCTTAGTTCCCATTGTCCTAGGACAGTGATGGCGAACCTTTTGAGCTCGGCGGGCCAGCAGTTTGAAAAACCCTAACTTAACTCTGGTGCTGTGTCTCATATAGAAATTTTTTGATATTTGCAACCATAGTAATACAAATACTTATATCTTTTATATTTATTTTATATATTTAAATGCCATTTAAAAAAGAAAAGTCAACCAAAAAATGAGTTCACGTGTCACCTCTGACATGCGTGTCATAGGTTCGCTATGACTGTCCTAGGAGGTATATTGATAAACATGTTGCTATGAGATATGTCTGATATGTTGTTGCCTATGGATTCTAAATTTAAAAAAATTAATTTCTAATTACAGTTTATATTCAATATTTTTCATTTATTTTTTATTAAGAATAATGAATAGAAATCCTGCCAGACATTGAAGCCATTCCAATCCCAACCTAATTGAAGCCAGAATGTTTTAAAGCCCAAAGACGGAGGACCTGTTGGGGCCCATTCTCACAAGTGACCTCTGGGGACAAGGCATCACATAGTTCACTGGATTAGTGCTCCCACTTGCACAGTTTCCCAGCCAACCACGGCATGGTAAATAGAGAAATGGAAAGATATTGGAAAATGTTATAGCAATTTGACAGATTATTTTTAAATATATTCTTATTGATTTCAGAGAGGAAGAGACTGGGAAAGGGAGATAGAAACATCAATGATGAGAGAGAATCTTTGATCAACTGCCTTCTGAATGAGCCACACTGAAATCAAGCCCACATGTGCTCTGACCTGGAATTGAACCATGACTTCCTGGTTCATAGGTGGTAAGTGCCCTTGACCAGAATCAAACCTGGGACAGCTTTAGTCCACAGGCTGATGTTCCAACCACTGAGCAAAACTGGCTAGGGCTAAAATGGTTAGTTTTATGTTATTTGACCTCCATCTCAGTAAAAACAACAAATCAGAGGAAAAATCAGGCAATTCTTTGCCTGAGTTCTGGGAGCATGGGAGTGGGCATCGGTTCCCTCACTGGATTCCCTGGCAGCCTCGCAGCGGTGGCCCATTGGCTCTCTCCTAGCATCATCCTGCTCCACCACCTAATGGCCAGGGCCTGGCCACCCTGCTCTGTGCCCGGGGCTGCTCATGCTGTACTACCCTCCGTGTCCAGGTAAGGCAGCCCAGCCAGGGAAATGATGGGCATGCACTTTCCCTACCCGATTGCTTGCATTTCCTGTCACTGTCCCCCTTCTGGCCTGACCAAACACAAGTCGTTTGCGTTTTTGTCATTCCTCCTTCCATGGCCAGGGGCTTCCCCATCACACCTGCTTTCCCACCTCCTTATGGCCTGAGCAGTCCTCTCTCCCCTTTGCCATTCTCCCTCACATTATGCATTTCTTACCCAGTGAGTTCCTACTGTGGTAACATCCCTGTGTGGCACTCCAGCACGTCTTGTGGTGATTCCCTGAGCATCCGCAGGAGTCCTGGCCCCTCTCCCTGAAAAGAGCCACTGACATGATTGTTCCCACTGACCTTGAGAACCCGTGTCCATTGAAGTACCAAGTGTGGCCTCCAGGCTGCTCAAGGAGACGACCTATATCTCTCCATGGTCAGGAATTGAACCCGTGACCCTTACATCCCTGGGCCAATGCTGTAACCACTGAGCAAAGCCAGCCAAGGCAACAATTTTTAACATCTAATGCATTCTACCACTGAGAATACACAATTATTACAGCTCTTTGGATCACTCTTTTCATATCTACATTTAAAAATAGTGTATTACATATAACAATTTTAACAAAATTGTATAAAAGCAGTGATTCAGTAGTATCAAACAAATGAAAATGACAGAGAAAAGACTGGAAAGAGACATATTGTGAAGTTAATAATGATGGAGGCAGGGTGGACCATAGCTCATTCATTCTTGAACGTTTTTAATATCTCCCAACTTGTCTATAAGGTAAAGTTTTTAGTCTTTCAACATTTTAAAATAGAGGGTATGCATCTTTTGTTTCATTTTTTTTTGTTAATCCTCACATAAGGATATTTTTTTCCATTTTTAAAAAATATTATTTATTGATTTCAGAGAGGAATGGAGAGGGATAGAGAGATATAAACATCAATGATGAGAGAGAATCATTAGTCATCTACCTCCTGCATGCCCCACACTGGGGATCGAGCCCACAGCCTGGGCATGTGCCCTGACTGGGAATCAAACTGTGACCTCCTAGTTCATAGGTTGATGCTCAACAACTGAGCAACACTGGCAAGGCTCCATTGGTTTTTAGAGGGAGTGGAAGGGAAGAA
>NW_005872495.1:0-23155 GCF_000147115.1 Myotis lucifugus
GGTACTAGCAGCTGAGCACCTCCGTAGGATAACATCTCTGGGCTGGTTGTTGTCCTCCGCCGGGGACGCAAGCTGCTCCATACAAAGCAGCAGCTGTGTTCCCGCGTTCCGACGGGTCCAAGGTGAGCGCACTACACTTCACGCAATGCACACATTTCAGATCAGAAGCCTGTGAGTTGCTCCTGCTCGGGGATCAGGGAGATTGGCCTTGTGTCAAACACCGTCGCGGGCACACCCAAATGGCGGAACCTACTCCAACAGAGCGCGGCCGAAGGGGGAGGCTTTTCTAGCAGAGCCACAGCGGACTCAGGAAGCGACCCCCGGTTTGTGGGGAAGTGAGGCCGGGCGCTGTGCAGAGGCCCGGGGGTGACCTCTGGCCCCGAGTGCCACGCCGTGGGCTCTGCCTGCTGAGCTGAGTGTGAAGTGGCAGGAGACTCTGAGCAGAGCAGTCAACTAACTCCTGTTCCAAAAGGCTCCCCTGGCCGCTGCCTAGGGGGTAGACGGGTCAGCTGCCTGTCGCCTAGGATGCATTCGGATGTAAGTTACCCAATTCCCAGCTACCGTGGTTTACACAACAGTCTTAACCTCAATAAAAAGCAATGGCCCAGCCCTAGCCCGTTTGGCTCAGTGGATAGAGCGTTGGCCTGCAGACTGAAGGGGTCCTGGGTTTGATTCTGATCAGGGCACATGCCCAGGTTGTGGCCTTGATCCCCAGTATGGGGTGTGCAGGAGGCAGCGATCAATGATTCTCTCTCATCATTGATGTTTCTATCCCTCTCTCCTCTCCCTTCCTCTCTGAAATCAGTGAAAACATATTAAAAAAAAAAAAGTGAAGGCCCAGCTGGTGTGGCTCAGTGGTTGAGGGTAGACCTATGAACCAGGAGGTCATGGTTTGAATCCTGGTCAGGGCTCATGATTGGGTTGTAGGCTCGATCCCCAGTGTGGGGTGTGCAGGAGGCAGCCAATCGATGATTCTCTCTTCTCATTGATGTTTCTCTCTCTCTCTCTCTCTCTCCCTCTCCCTTCCTCTCTGAAATCAATAAAAATATATTTTAAGAAGTAAATAAAAGGTGATGAATATTCCATTTTAGGAGTGCAGATTCCCCATCTCTCCTCTCTGCCTGGGTCACCTCCGACGTGCTGCCTCATGGCCAGATGTGGCTGCCACAGCACGAGTGTCCTATCTCTACACCACCTTCTCAACAGGAAGGCAGAGGCAGGCAGGAAAAGGACAGCCATCTTTTAAAATTAATGTCTAGCCCTGGCCAGTGTGGCTCAGTGGATAGAGCGTCAGCCTGTGGACTGAAGGGTCCCAGGTTTGATTTGGGTCAAGGGCACATGCCGGGTTGGGGGCTTGATCCCCAGTGGGGGGCATGCAGGAGGCAGCCGACTGGTGATTCTCTCTCATCATTGGTGTTTCTATCTCTCTCTCCCTCCCTCTACCTTCCTTGCTGAAAACAATAACAATATTTTTAAAAAAATAAATAAATGTCTGATATCCTTTGGTAAGAGGCTCCCCCAGCAAATTGCTCCCTAAACCTCTGGGCATCCCTGAGCTCCAAAAAGGTGGGAGTGAGTATGGCAGACAGGACAGGACTGCCCCCCCCAAAATCAGGGTTCACTTGGGTGGGAAGTGGGGGTGCAGGCTGTGGGGAAGCCACCAAAAGGCGTGTCTCAGAGAGAAAGAGAATCGGAGAGGGGTGTGGACAAGGGACAGCACGCACAGCGCCAGCTGCAGGGCTGGCCAAACTGCTCGCGTGGCGGCGTGACCGGGGACAGAAAGAAACCAGCCGCTCCCGGTTTCTGCCCGAAGCAGCCGTGGGCGGGGCTCTGTCCTGGGACGGGGAAGAGGTGGGAAGAGCCTGCTGCTCACGGGATTGCACGTTAAGAACGTTGTATTCGACGCACAAGTGGAGGTGTCGGGCAGGCAGCTGTGCTGGGTGCCCGCACCTGCCTTCCCACCGCCCCAACCCCTGCAGGCCCCGCCCACCGCCCGCACGGGCCCCGCCCACCGCTGCCTTGGCACTGCATCCACACCAGCCTTGGTCATGCTTGGCCACATAAGGTTGTGTAATTTTTAAAAAATATATTTTTATTGATTTCAGAGAGGAAGGGAGAGGGAGAGAGAGAAACATCAATGAGGAGAGAGAATCATCGATCGGCTGCCTCCTGCACGCCTCACATTGGGGTGAGCCCACAACCTGGTCATGTGCCCTGACCGGGAATCGAACCCTGACCTCCTGGTTCGCAGGTCGACGCTCCACCACAGAGCCACGCCGGCCGGGCGACGTTGTGTATTCCGTACACATCGCACACAACCACCTCATCCCCTCACGTGGTCACCTCCTGTTCTGCCGGGACATGGCTCCACACTTGCTCTTCGCGACGTTCAAGTTGACGACTCGGGATGAACCATGGTCACCAGCTCAGGATGGACGTCTGTCCCCTCTGCCCAGCACCTCCCCATGTCCCCGCCCCCGCCCAGGACCACACTCGACTCTCTGCTTCTGAGTCCCGTCCTCTTAGAGCCCACGCAGGAGTGAGAGTGTGAGCTGGTCCTGCCGCCTGGACACACCTCGCCCAGCCAATGCCGAGGCCCATCCACAGGTCAGGACGGCAGGCCCCCGCCTTCTCCGTGGCCGTGCTCACGGGCTCGAGTCCGGGTGCCGCGACTCCGGTTCACTCGCGTGCGGGCAGGCACGTAGGCGGTTTCCTTGTCTTGACTGAGGAACGCCGCAGTGAGCACAGGGCTGCAGGCATCTCTCCAAGACCCTGGTTTCATTTCCTCCAAGTAACTACGCTGAACTGAGATTGCTGGGTCACAGGTCATTCTAACGATCATTTTTTAAAATTATATTTGTATTGATTTCAGAGAGGAAGGGAGAGGGAGAGAGAAACATCAATGATGAGAGAGAATCACTGATCGGCTGCTTCCTGCACGCTCCCCACTGGGGATCGAGCCCACAACCCGGGCCTGTGCCCTGACCGGGAATCGAACTGTGACCTCCTGGTTCCTAGGTCGACGCTCAGCCAGGGAGCCGCTTTCTGAGGCCCCTCCATGGCCTCCCACGGGGGCTGCGCGGTCTGCGTTCCCGCCAACAGCGCCGAGGCCCCTTCCTCCACGTCACGGTCGTCCTAACGGGCGGTGCGTGCTCACGGGGTCCGTCTGCATTTCCCGAGGGATGAGGTTTTTGAGATGAGATGCTGGTGATGACTGCAAACTGCAGGAGTGTAGTAAAAGCCACTGTGCTGTGCATTTTAAAATGGTTAAAATGGTGAATTTTGTTACGTGAATTTCACCTCAGTAAAAAAAATCTTGAATAAAAAATGTAAATAATTTTAAAGATATTCACCCCCATCCCTCTC
This sequence comes from Myotis lucifugus, assembly GCF_000147115.1. Classification (NCBI taxonomy): domain Eukaryota; kingdom Metazoa; phylum Chordata; class Mammalia; order Chiroptera; family Vespertilionidae; genus Myotis; species Myotis lucifugus. The sequence continues at coordinate 3,367 of NW_005872495.1, forward strand.
TGCATCAGCATGCCAGCCTCCTCTGCTCCCAGTCCTGTTCCGTCCGGCCGCCAAGCGGTCGGAGCAGAGCACACGTGACCGGCACTGCCCTGCCGCGGGTCCTCAGGGCTCCGACCGCCTGCCCCTCTGGCCGCCTCGCTTGGTCATCAGCACCAGCACTACAGGCTGCAGGTCCCTCCCAGGTGCCACAGGCCGTCCCCGAACCTGGACAGCTCGGGTCACTGCCCGATCTTGGAGCGGCATCTGCGTCCCACACAGCACCCCGACATCCAGGGCTGGACCGATTCCGCCACCAGAGAGGAAGCCGTGGCGGGAAGCGAGGTCTGTGCGCTCCTTCTGCTCAGCCTGCACACCAATGGGGGCTGTGCCCTGTCCAGCCAGCGCAGCTCCACACTCGCCCTGGTCCCTTCGTCTCTCCATCCTGCCCGGCCCATCACGGCCGCTCCCCCAACTTCTCCGCGACCAGAGCAGTCCCCCAACACGCAGCGCGGGCCACGCAGCCCCTTCCCGCACGCACGGTACCATCCGGGCAAGTGGACTCCGCGTGCACTCGGACTGAACGGTGTGACCAGCACAGAAATAATGGCAACCCTGGGCTCCGCCCGCATTCCGGGCATGTCTGGGTGGCTGCCGGTGGGAAGCCTGTCAGGGGGGTCACCGGTCCTGCGCCCCAGGGGCGGGTGCCCTGCTGGAGCAGAGACCCCTGAGGACTCTGCCCACACGTCAGGTTAGGATTGTCCACAGCGGCCTCAGGTGTGACCGCCGGTCTCCTGGGCCAGGTCACACACGGAAGCCCCGGGGACTTGTTTAAAATGCTTGGAATCTGACGTGACCCCTATTTGGGGGTCCCTTCACCCGACAGGCCACCCAACACCCCAAAGGTCTCAACTGAACGAGGACATCACCTGTCGGACCTGTCACACCTGCACACTCGGCCGCGGCCGCTCCCGCACCCTGGGCCTGGGCCGCCCGCCTGGGGTGACGTGACCAAGGGCCCAGGGGGGCCCTGCACGGGCTCCTCGCCATCAGGACAGCGTGGGCGACAGCCACGCCGGCAAAGTCTGACCAAATGTGAGCTCAGCCACTTCCTGCTGAGCTCGCAGGCTCCCTGGTGGAGGCCAGCCCCGCCTGGGAAAACACGGACATGGGGACACGGGGCAGAGGCGTGGACCCTGAACAGGGCGGCCGCCCGGCAGGAGGCTCCTGCAGCTGCATCACGTTCACGCACAGATCGGATTCCAATCTGGGGACTTACCTGCCACTGCCATCGCGTCCGTATTTCTGTGCGGTTTGCCGTTCCCACGTTTCTCGTTTCCCCTCGGCGCCTGCGCTCGCCGACACGTGCACACGCACACGCTGACACGTGCGCGCGTGCGCGTACACACACGCCGACACGTGCGCCAGCAGAAGCGCAGGTGCCGAGAAACCAGCTGGAACAGGGTCTCGTAATGAAAACCTCCTTTAAAGTTTTTCTTTTATTGATTTCATTGAAAACAGAACAAGAAATGGTCTGAGCCAAAAGACTGCTCTTAAAACTGTCAAAAACATTTAACAGAAAAAAATAAACATGACCGCGTATGAATGTTTTAGAGTCGCACAAAAACCCCACGGTTACTGCACTAGTTACAGTTTTTAAAAAAGTATATGCCAACGAAAAGGGTGACCTGCAGGCCACCACACAGAAGGCGGCGGCGAATTTATTCACTACAAGGCTAACGCTTTAAAAAGTTTCCTGCATTTTATTCTAAAATCACTTTGTTCTTTGTACAGTTGATATTTTTCACATGGTGAGTGGGAACCACACCAGGATCAGCACCGTTGTCTGTTGTGTTGTTTGTTGTCCTAATGTTCAGTGATGGTAGAAAATTAATCAGTTTATCCGTCATCAGAGCATGTGGCTGAACAACCCACACAAGGGCGGCGGCGCGCGGCGGGGCGGGTCTGTGGTGGGGCCGGAACCACCGAGCCCGGAGGGGCGGCGTGGCAGCTCGCACACAGGGCCGGGCACGCACGGACCGGGCAGTTTCTTTAAAAAGCGAACACTTTCTCCAAAGTCCACGGCGCTCGCCCGACCTCGCAGACGGGAGGGACGGGCCTGTGCAGTGTCTGCGCGGCCAGGACCTTGAGGGGTGGGTCTAACGGAGCAGCTGGGTGAGGAGGTGGCGGCGGCGGGTGCCCGCAGAGGAGTCTGGACCAGCAGGACGCTGCTCACCAGCCCACGGGTGGGAGGGACCTTGGGGAGGAGGGGAAAGGAGAATCGTGGAAACGACCAACCGCCAGAGAGCAAGGCTCTGCCAGTGGCCCCAGCGCACAGAGCAGCGCGGCTCCTGCACAGCCGTCAGCCTGGAGGCCCGTGGCGCCAGGGCACCCTCTCTCCCTCCGTTGCAGCGTGACCAGCGCCACCGGAGCCTCATCGGGAGCCGGCGCTGCAGGAGCTGGTGTCGGGCAGGCCGTCCTCCGCGGCCTCCCGGGTGCTGGCCTGCCGCTGGGCCAGGGCCGCGCTGGAGTGCCGGCACTTGGGGGACCCACAGCGGCAGCTGAACAGCTTGCCTTTGATGTCCCAGAAGCGCTGCCCGTAGTCAAACCTGGGGAGAGAGGAGAGCGAGGCTGAGGCAGGAGCCCGGGCACAGCCGTCTCCGCGTCCACATCAGGGAACAGAGCCCATGCCCTACCCCAGCTGCTCGCCGGCCTCGATGAGCCGGGTGCTGAAGAAGGCGATCCTGGGGAACCGCAGGTCCTGGTGCGACATGAACACCCGCACGGGCACCAGGTTGGGCTCGCAATGGTGGTTGATGAAGCGGCTCACGTTCCCGTAGAAGCGCGCGTCGATGCAGTACAGCTCTCCGTCCTGCGGGCGAGAGCGGGCGTGGGGCACCAGCCAGGGAGGGTCGGGGGGCAGGCTCCTGCGCTTGGCCCTGACTGATGGGCCCTGAGCAGAGGACCCCACTTCCCCAGCCCTGCCTGAGCGCTGCAGCCAACAGGCACCTTACGACGGAGGGGCCACACGAGCACCAAGATGGGGGTGCGGAGGCCTCGGCAGCATCTGGGACCTGGGACCAGGCTGGACGCCAGGCAGGCCAGCTCCTCTCCCCGGTCCCAGGAAGCAACGGGGACTCGCACCCGTTCCCACGGCCCTCACCCCTCGCACGCGGCTCACGACTGCTCTGCAGGTCACTGTCCCGGTGGCTGTGCAGGCGCGGGCTGTCCCCGGGGATGACAGGCTGGGGTCCAGGGGCGAGGCTCACCCCCTCCCCGGGTCGGGGTCCCTCAGCCCTGAGCACAGGAGGCCAGTGCTGGGTGGTGGGCAGATGCGCCCACAGTGCGCGTTCACACTGAGCTCTGTGCCAGCCCTCGGGACGCAGTACCTTGTTGTCAAGGTCGAAGAGGTAAGAATCTTCCTCCCGCACGTCGGCCTCCGAGTCAGAGATGAGCTCGCCCACGTACCTGCGGGACGGACAGCGCGTCACCCGCCGCCACAGCCGGGGAGACTGCGGCCACGGAGCCAGGCTTTCACTGTGGCAGGAGATGGGGCACGAAACCCTCTACTGAGCAGGGAGGGAGCCAGAATCCCCCCTGGAAGGCACCCCATGTGGACGGCACAGCCTCCCGAGGCAGGAAGGGGGGAAGGCAATGGGGGGCTGGTGCTGGGGCAGCCCCTCTGGAACGGCAGGTCGGCCAGCGGGCGCCCCTGGGCCTGACCCCACACAGCACGCCCAGACGTGCCCTCACTCACTCGCAGACGAAGGTGCCCACGGGGATGTCCTGCAGGGTCCGCACGCCCCAGCCCATGTTCTGGGTGCGGTAGAGCTGCAGCCTCGCCCTGCAAAACAGGGTCTGTGCTCACGGCCGCGGCCAGGGCCCCGCTCCTGGCCAGACAGACGTCACCTTCAGAAACGCTTCACAACGTGACAGGCAGGGCAGTGACGCCCGGTGATGCGGCCTCTGTGCCTCAGGACCGTCACCTGTGCCACGGGTACAGCCCGGGCCGGACCCCTGGTCACAACGAGGACCAGAGGGGCTAGCGCTGCCCGAGCCCAGGCTGTGACCAGGTCAGCCCGGGCTGCGGGTCAGGTGTGGGGGACACTCCCAGGCTCTGAGAGCCATGGCACCCCTGGGGGACGTCTGTCCTTACCCGGTTGAGACTCCCTGCCCCACGAGGGGGACGGGAGCGTGGGCGGGCACAGTGCTCTGAGGTCGCCAACAATGAGGAGCCACACGCTGGGAATTCGCACTCAGCCTGCCCGTAACTCCCTCCCGACCCAGAGGGACATCCAGTCACCCCTCGGCACTCAGGGGGGGGTTATGACCAGAACCAGGGCCTGGCTCTGGGCAGCCAGGGGACACGGGGGAAAGGACCCCAGCCTGGCCAGGGGCCGGGGCTGGCCACACCCGGGGCCGGGGGCCCTGAGCGACTGGGGAGGCCTTGCCCCCGGGGAGTCTGAGCCGCAACAGGGGCCTGGTGCTGAGAGACACTCCGCCCAGCAGCCGTGGGAGCTGCAGGGGAGGCCGTTCGGGGCCAGGCCTGTGCGCTGCTTTGGGCTCTTCTGACCAAGACGGTCTGGTCCTCTCGGCCTCAGAGCCAGTCTGAGCCGAGAGGAAAGCAAGCCTTGTTACGTACGCCCATGTGGGCCCTGACGGAGGACAGGGCTCAGACACGCACGGGCCCCAAACACGCCCTGTACAAAGTGCACGCAACACAGGACGCCTGGGACTGGCCAGCGGTCTCACGCCGCCAGGGCAGCTGCGGTGCGGCTGGAGGGCGGGTGCAGCGCACTCACCGGAGGCCGTTCTGCACGACCCGGTTGCGGCAGTTCCGCCAGCAGGCGCAGGCGTGGTTGCACTCGAACAGCAGGGGCGGCTCCGCCATGTTGAACTCAGGCAGCAGCCGGCCATCCTGGGGACAGACACGCAGTCAGGACCAGCCAACACAGACGCAACACGCTTCTACACAGAGCACTGGCCAACGGAGGGCTCTGGTCAAACGGGCCCTGGGAGCAGGGGGTGGGAACCTGGGCCGCCCGTGGTCGCCCCCACCTCCAGGCACCACCACGCACGGAGGAAGGACGCTGGCTCGTCCCCAGGGCCTGGCCTCCCACCTGCTGCTCCACCCCGGCCCCCCTGCCCCCTGCCCCCTGCCCCTGAGCTGCTTGGAACAGCCCTGGAGGGAGGGAGGGAGGGAGGCTGACAGCAGGGCCGCCGCCCGGTGCTCACCTTGTCGTACCAGCAGCGCATGCTGAGCTGGCCGCACATGCAGTTGCTGGAGGAGCAGTCGTCGATGCAGACGCAGTACTGGGGGGTGGGGGACAGGGTCATGCTCAGCGCTCCCTCCCGCCCACAGCCCCCACCGTGCAGGTGGCTCGGTCTGCCAGGAGTTTCCGCAAGCCACGCCCACTGAGGGGAGGGCATGACCTCTCGGCTTGGTTCTCAAGGCACCAAGGGAGTGCGGGCTCTTGGAAAGAAGGGTGGGCAGAATGCCCAGTCGCCGAGGCTGGGGAAGGGGCTGGGCATGGGCTTGGGGGGGGCGGGGGTACGGCTGCCCTGGAGACACTCCGTGGGAAAGGCCAGGCCGGAGCACGAGCCCTGCCTGAAGCACATGCCTGGCTTCCGCCTGCAGGGCACAGGCTGTGGGCACAGGGCGGAGGCGGGACCTCAGCTCGCTGCACGGGCCCTTCTGGTCCCGCGGGGCCTGGAACCAGCACTCACGGGGGACACTAGGCTCTGCTTTGGGGGCCGGACCCAGCACGGGACGTGGGTGCATTTTCTGGGACCTGTGTCTGCTCAGCTCTCGGTGGAGGCAGCCCGAGCAGGGTCCTCCTGGGAAACCCCCGCCCGGCCACCCCGCCGAGGGCCCTGGCCCCGGACGGCTGACCTGCAGGTGGGTGATGTTCCTGTCGATGTTCATGGGGGACGTCACGCAGCTCTGGGCGACGTACTTGTAGTTGCTGGGGCTGGGCTCGCCGTCCACGGCGTTGACGCAGGGGATGGGGATGCGCTCGTAGCCGCGAGCGATGTCTCTGCCAGGGAAGGGGCGTGACTTTTGCTGTGACAGGTGCGGCCCAGGTGGGACTGAGGAGGACAGACGGCCGCCGAGAGCAGCTCTCCTCACAGACCCTGCGCCCATCGCCACGACACTCGACAGGACGGCCCTGGCCTCGGGACACGCCTCACCTGCTCACCGTCTTCTCCACGGGGACGGGCCTGTCCGGGGCCGAGTCCCGCAGCGCCTTGCTCATCTGCAGGGCGTCCCACACCTGCGAGTGGAGGCTGGCGCACTGCAGGGGCGTCTCCCCCTCCTTGTTCTTCAGGTTGACGTCGGAATCCCGGGAGAGAAAGAGGCTAAAACGAAAAACGGGGGCCAACAAGACATTCAGATCTGCGTTTAAGAGACAGGAAGACGAGACGTATGAAACGACTAAATCGGTAGAAACACTGAGAACACGCCGCTGGCCGTGACATTTACGAGCTGGCGGACGGGTGCTGGGAGGACTGGGGACTCCCCAGAGCAGCCCACGCCTCTCCCACGCTCCCCTCCCGCAGAGCTCCCCTCCCGCAGAGCGCGAGCGGGAGGCGCTGGGAGGGCGTCGGGTTTCCTGGGCGTCTCCGCTCAGTGCTCCCTCACCGCTGGGAAGGGCCGCCATGACGGCATAAGCAGGCCCCACGCCGCGCCTGACCTGGGTCAGAACCAGGCGTGGGCGGCACAGGATGCCGTGAGCTCCCCTGCCCAGGCCTCCCACCAACACGCCCACGGTGCGGAGCTGCTGCCACGTCCCACGAGGGTGCGAGCCCTGAAGGGGCTCCCTCACGCCCAGGGGAAACAGGTCACCGGGGTCACGGGTCAGGCGGGTCCTGCTGCTGAGAATGGGGTCGCGCCCAGAGTGAGCGCTGGGGGACAAAGGCCTCGGGCAGCCAAGGACTCCAAGTGACCAGCACCAGGGGACACTGCCCCCACAGGGCTCCCCCCAGGCTGTCCCCTCGGCCTCGGGCGACCTCGCACTCGGGGCTTTTTCACAGCGACCTCCGACCTGGGACACCCAGGCACTCACACGACGCAGGCGTAGCGGTCCTCCCGGGCGGCGATGTGCAGCGGCGAGTCACCGTGGATGTTCACGGCGTGCAGGTCGCACCTGGCGGCCAGCAGGATCTCGGCAATGTCCACGCAGCCCGAGAAGGCCGCCCAGTGCAGGCAGATGTTCTCCTCCTGCAGGGGCGGGGCAGGGGGGCGGGGCATGAGGGGGGGCAGGGCGTGGTCGGAGAGGGAATGGGTCCCCACAGCGCCTGCAGGGACCTGGTCTGAGCCGCACGGGGGGGGGGGCGCGCGGCGGCACAGGCCTAACAGTCACAGGCAGGGGACGCTGTGTAAGACCCGAAAGACAGGCCGTGTGGTTCGTGAAAATGGTGCTTCACAAAGCCTCTGTGAAACAGCTGTACGTGGAAGGAAACCAGGGACCTCTGTGCTGTGCGAACAGGTCCTGTGAGGACCCAGCAGTCTCTTAGGACTCGACAGCCCTGAGCCCACAGGAACCCCAGGTGGCGGGCATCACAGCTCAGCCCACGGGGGGCTGCCGCTCAGGCACAAACTCTTTGCTGCTCCTGAACCGCTCTCTGCTCCACTGGCCGGCGACGTGAGCCTGGCCCCTCGGGAACTGCATGCAGGAGGCTGGGCGCCCAGGCCCCGGGGTGGGGCCGCCATGTGGGTCCCCGGCCCCTGCCCATCCTAGTTCCTGCCTGTCCCACCGGGGCCGCGATCCAACACCCCAAGCCCAGACGGGAGCCAAGTGTTCTCCACGACACTGGGGCCCTCAGACAATGCGCCCCATCTCGCTCCAAGTGCATGCACCACTCTCAGCTCAGTGAGCTTTAGAAAAGGAAGAGCACAACAGGCACCCGTGAAGGCGGACAGAGCCACAGCGCCCATCTGCCCGGACCACAGCCAGGCCTCCGCTGCCCACCACCCGCTGGCTCTGGGTCCCTGAAGTCCTGGACGTTACTCAGCGCCGCCTGCTGTCACCCAACTCCACCAGCACATGAGCAGGGCGCTGCGGGGGCTCTGACCGCGGCCACGCTCCCTGGGCAGACACACCTGCCCTACACACTGACCATCAGCCCCGCCCCACGGCACGGCCAACCCCTCCTCTGTCCCTCCAAGGCGGCACCTCTACCTGCCCAGGTGTGGGCGACGCCCAGGGCTCTCTGGTCCCAGCAATTGGCTGACACAAATGATCAGCACAGAACCGGGCTGACTGGAGGGCGGGCCTCCCAGCCGGGCCGCCCCGCCCCGCCCCGCCCCCGCGGTGACACTCACGTTGTCCCGGATGTTGATGTCCGAGCCTTTGGACAGCAGCAGCTTCACCAAGTCCACGTGCTTGTACTCAGTGGCCCAGATCATGGGCGTCCAGCCACCATCATCCTAATTTCAAAAGAACGAAATTCCAGCGCTGGCAGAGGGCGATCTCCCTCGGCCTGCAGGCCGCCCGTCCTGCCGTGCCGTGCCGACAAGGAAACCGAAGCTCAGGGCGCTGCTCCAGGTGTCCTGGCGAGGGCAGGACAGAGCCAGGACTGGCCCCGACTGACCCGCAAACCCCTGAACATGCCCGTGCACGCGACCAAGTCACAGGAGAAAAGAACAGCCCTGCTGCTGACCAGCCCGCCCAGGCCAGGGTCGGCTGGAGGCGGCCACTGCAGGGACGGTGTCTGCTCCTCCCTCTGGTCCAGTGGCCCCAGACACTGAGCACGAAGCAAGAGCGTCGGCGAGAACTGCACATGGAGACTCGGGGCGCAGCGGGGGAGGGGCGAGGGGCGGGAGGGGGTGGCTCACCTGGCAGTTGACATCCATCTGCCCATTTGAAAGCAGGTACTGAACCACATCGTAGTGGCCTTTCTTGGCAGCCAGGTGCAAGCAGGTGGAGCCCTCTGCATCCTGCAACACAAAGGCCAGGGGTCCAGACTCCTGGACGTGCAGGCCGCCTGACGTGGGGGCGGAGGCGCTAGGAATGGGAAACCTGGCGGGGGTGGGGCCTTGCTCAAGGTCACAGGCCGGGACCCCAGCCCTGCCCACAGCCCGACCAGCTCCCGACGACACTGACAGCTCTCAGCCTCCGTGGTGAAGTGTTCTAAGCGTGGCGTGCTCTGGCCGCTGTTGTACATGGAACTGCTTCCTGAACTTCCTTTCTGGATGGTCCGGCAACAAGTGCAAAGAAACACTCCTGCCTGTGTCTGCACTGACTCTGCTCTGTGGCTGTCATTCTTCACCCGGGGATCGTTCTCATTGCTTTTTAGAGACGGGGGGGGGGGGGCCCTGGGGAGGGAGTGGGGGGAACCAGGGAGGGAGTGGGGGGGACACACCGATGGGTTGCCTCCTGCACGTGTTCCAACAAGGGTTGAGGACTGAACCTGCAACCCAGTTACGTGCCCTTGACCGGGAATCGAACCTGAGACCCTTCAGTTCCAGGGTCGATGCTCTAACCACTGAGCCTGGCCAGGGCTCTGCACTGACTTTGTATCAGGCGACTGCCCTGCACACACGCATCGTTCTAACCGCTCGTTCCTGGACTCGCGGGGGTTTCTACAGGCGAGACCAGGTCTCTGTAGCATCGATCTGTGTCTTCCTTCCCAGCTTGGACCCTTTTCTTTCTCTCCCCCGCTCACTGCAGCAGGTAGGAGGCAGCTCCCCGCCCTGCACGCAGCCCTGACAGCCGCTCTGGGTGCTGCAAGCGCAGGGACCCGGGGGGAGGCCGAGGCTCCGGCTCCCGAGACGCTCCGCAGGGAGCCGGCCCTGCTGGGCTCTGGGCGGCGCACGCACCTTGGGGTCCACGAGGGCCCCGGCCTTGATGAGGTATTTCACTGCGTCCAGGTGGTTGTTCTCGGCCGCCTCCATCAGCGGGGTCCTCTGGTCCTCCGAGCAGGTGTCGATGTTGGCTCCCGCCTGGGGGGAGGGACAGTGGCGAGTGGGAAGCGGATCCCGCAGCCGCCCCCGGGGAGGACGGGGCGCCTCGCACGCTTCCCTCTCGAATGGGAAGATCGCCCGGCCGCGCTCGTCCTTCCACTGCGCAGCCTGGCCGCACTTTCCCATCGAACGCGAAGACCTAGCTGTCGCCATCACAGCTCTGGCTCACGAGGAGCGTTCACGTCTAAATGAACTGGACAGAAACGTCACAGCGCAGCCAGGGCAGCACCTTCAGAAATGAGGAGGAAGGCGACAGCCCCTAAAACCGCAAAGGGGTGCAGAGGGGACCCCGCGAGGCCGCAGGAGGTGCTGATGTGACCTGCATGACCGCAGGACACCTGCCCAGCGTCGCCCGGCCCGTTCTCTGGAATGCTCGCCAAAATACACAGAACCTTCTGTGCATTGTGCAGCGATTGCTAGTTTTTCCGAAAGAGTGTGAACCTGAGAAACACGCGGGCGGCCCCGACCGAGCTGGTCACGAGCGAGAGGCGACGGGCGTGGCAGCTGAAGCCCCACAGGGGGAGGAAGCAGCACACCTCTTAGACCGGTGGACACACAGCTAATGCTTCGTTTCTAAAATACATATTTACCATGGGTCAGGCTGAGAGGGCTAGTTTTTACTTTCAGCCATTAAAACGCAAAACGGACCTGGAATGGCTCACATGGAAACCGAGACTCTGACAGGGACGCGCTCCTTTCCCAGGTCAGAGGTCAGAGGTCAGAAGCCGGCGCAACAGGTAAGACACGGGCACGGGCACAAGGTCGATTTCCAAAACACAAAAGCTCAAAGCCAAGGAGGGCGGCCCGACCGAGGGCCCAGTCGGCCCAGAACCCCACAGCAGCTAATTTTAATGATGAACTTGACACACGACGTGCGATAGGCGGACATGCCATAAGAAAGCGCGTGGCTACGCAGCTCCTGAGACCTGGGCTGCACAGGGGGGCGCCCTCTGCAGGTCCAAGCCGGCGCTGTCTGCAAACTGGCCGCCTGTATTGGCAGTACTCCTCCTTGCGCCCAAATTCCCAGTGAGGACACAGGCCGGCCGAAGGCGGGAGCTGCACGTGGGGGGGCCCTCTGCACAGGGCCTGAGTCTGGGAGTCTGGGAGGGCAGAGTGGGGCTGATGACCCAGAGCTGAGCTCGAGGGGGCACGGCCTGAAGGTCAGAGGCCAGGCCTTCCCCGAGACTCTGGGTCCAGGTTTGAGGAGTGGTTTGGATGGACCCAAAAACCAGCTCTCGGGTGCTCTCCCGAAAGCAGAGCAGGCCAGCGACCGGCTCCACACACAGCACCGAGGCCTCCTAGGGACACCAGCAACCCACGACTGACTCCAGGACAGCCCAGCGGAGAGCGGTCACCACCAGAGAAGCCAAACACTCTGAGAAGGAGACACAGGAGAGAGTGAGGCCAGCAGGTGCCCGACTGCCAGGCTCCGTCACCCAGAGGAACAGAGCCGCCAGGACAGACGCCCATGGGGACAGCACCAGACGCTGGGCAGGCCCGGCCCCCTGTGTCCCCCAAGTGCTCCCTGCCCAAGTGTATGAGGTGAAGACACCTGTGCGAGAGCACACAGCCCTCGGCTGCTCCCTGGCTCGAGCCCGTGACGACTGGAAAACACCTCGCCTCTGAGAAAAGCTCAGGCTCGCGCGCTCAGAGCTGGAGCAGAGCATGGAAATCCCAGACAGCGTGACGCCCAACGCAGCCGGAACGGAGCAGGCAGAGCCGTGGACACAGACGGAGCCGTGGCCAAGGCCGCTGCGGTGGCTGCCCGTGGTCCAGGACAGGGCGCAGCCAGGGTGTCCCCAGTGCTGGCCCAAGGCTGCGGCCGGATGCTCTCACCCGCACGGCCACCCAGCCAAGCCCGAGCCCCAGGAGCCCACCTTCCTTCGCTCAGTGTTGTCGCCTGTATCCAAACAGCCACACGTGACAGCACGCACGCAGCAGGGGCCGGACAGAACCGCACGCCTCCACAGGCTGCGATGCTGGGCCGGAGCAGGCGCCTGCCCGTCAGGCAGGGACCTGGGTGTTCCTTCTCAGAGCTGCCTCGGGGCTGAGGGGACGCACAAGGCCAGAGCCGACCCAGGGGAGATCACCCCCACACACAAAAGCTGAACCTCCAAACACAGCACCCTGGAGCTCCCGGCAAAACAGGACTAACCCTGCCCACCTCTCTCCTCGGGAACCCCAGGAAAGCTGCCTGATTCGAGGAGAAGGAAATACGGAAAGCACAGCCCTGAGCGCCATCACACTCACCACCAGGCCGAGTGCCCTCGGAGGGGCCGGGCGGGGCTCCAACTACAACTAAAGGATTAGAGACAAACTGAGTGGCAGGAACTACAGCCTTTACCGGACTCAAGGCTCCTCTACACAGAGACTGCGAGACGGAGCTAACAGCTCGCCACGTGCTGCCCACGCAGCCATGTCCAAACAGAGGCCGAGGAGCTCGGCCAGGGCCGGGCAGCCAGCCCACAGGTGTGTCTCCTTTAAGGGGGCTCCAGGTTCAGGGCGCCGGATCCTGCTCAGTGCTCGTACCTGCCGCCTCTGTGGGCCAGGGAGAAGAAGAGGTGCCCAGGGCACCCCCCGGAGAACGCGACCCGGCTACAGCCGTGCGACAGGCACACGGGAGGGAAGGAGAGCAGGCGAGTCCTGCCCTGTCAGCGCCTCGCGGCTCCCACAGAGCATGCACTGGTGACAGCAATGTTGGGGCCCAACGGAACAGCGGAACCCGCGGATCTCGGACAGGGACGAGGCCCCCGAGAACCCACCAGCAGCATTTGGCACTTTCCTTGAACTATAAAGAGCAACCAACAGGCGTTTGAGGAAAACCTCCAGATAAAAAAGAGCAAAACAGATGCCTAAAATTCAAAGTGACCGTCAGTGCTGTGGTCAGAGGACATGGACAGACTGCGGCTCCAGAGAGAGGCTCGGAGCCAGGACGCAGACCGACAGCTCCCCTGCAGGAGCGGAGGGAGGCGGGATGAGGCCTGGCTGCAGACCGGGAAGGGGAGAGGGGCCCGCAGAAACCCTGGGACCGGAGCGTCGGCGTAAACCAAGGAGCTATGGGGCAGGGCTGGGGACCGCCGGAGACCAGCAGACACTAGGCCAGGAATCTGCGGAGCTCCGGGCGCAGACGCGGGAGCCCCTGGCCCCGTGGGTTACAGGGGTTCCCTGAAGCCCGGGCAGAGAACAGGAAGCACAGAAAGGGTCAGAAGCAACAAGTGGGCTCCAGGAAGAGTGACGATGCGGGGTCGGCATCACAGTCTGCAGTCAGGAGGGAATTAGCAGGTACAGACGCCTCAGCCCTCGGAGACGCCGGCAATGCTAATGCTGGGCCTTTACATTGCCCTCACCGCCCACTCACCACGCTGATTGAAACAGTGGGCGACACACCCCAGGGAGGACCAGGAAGGAAAGGGTGAGCCTGACGGGGCCTGACCCCTCCACACACGAGTCATTAAATATCTTGACCGAACCCAGCACCAGGGGAGGCGGAGCAGCCTGCAGTTCGGGGACGGGGGGCAGCCCACACGCACCTGGATCAGCATGTGGCAGATGTCCACGTGGCCGGCCTCCGCTGCCGCGTGCAGGGGGGACCGCTTGCCCTGGTGCTCCATCTTGAAGTTGGGGTCAATTCCGTCAACTGTGAACAAACAGGTGTGGCTGCTTATTTTGGAGCCGGCATGAACTCCCGGCAACAGGCCGTCTTTAGGCACCTGCACTGCTGACTGGGCCGCCGCTGGGGGGGGTGGGGGGGGGGGTGGGGGGCAGCACCTGGGTCTGGTGGAGACCGGCTCGAAGGGAGCCGCTCGGAGTCTCTGCGTCACCAGAGGGGAGGCTGTCGGTAGCCACCTGTCGATACAAATCCTCTCCCTTTTGCCCTTGTCTACCCTGGGCCCCAGTAACTGCCACAGGTGAACGTTCAAACAACTTTTATTTTTATTTTTTTATATATTTTTATTGATTTCAGAGAGGAAGGGAGTGGGAAGGAGAAAGAGAGATAGAAACATCAATGATGAGAGAGAATCACGGATTGGCTGCCTCCTGCACGCCCCACACTGGGGATCGAGCCCGCCGCTCGGGCATGTGCCCCGACCGGGAATAGAGCTGTGACCTCCTGGTTCACAGGTTGATGCTCCACCCAGCCACCCGGCCAGGCTCAATACAACTTTTAGGGAGTGCTAATCACCTTTTCAGCCCAGAGAAAGCAGGCCCAGAGCTGGGAGCTCAGAATGCAGCCGTGAGGAGGCGGGGACCTCGACGTCCACCCCACAGGGCACCCCTACAGACGCAGGCGCAGGGCGGCTCCACATTCAAGGTGGGGTCCCTGTCGCACCCGCACTGCCCAGCACCGCAGCCAGCTCACCTGGCTGACTAAGCCTGCATGTCTTCTTACTTTAATAACCAGGCATTCAATTCCTTGTTAAAATGAGAGATTCCTGCCCTAACCGGTTTAGCTCAGTGGATAGAGCGTCGGCCTGCGGACTGAAGGGTCCCAGGTTCGATTCTGGTCAAGGGCATGTACCTTGGTTGCGGGCACATCCCCAGTAGGGGGTGTGCAGGAGGCAGCTGATCGATGTTTCTCTCTCATTGATGTTTCTAACTCTCTATCCCTCTCCCTTCCTCTCTGTAAAAAATCAATAAAATCTATTTTAAAAAAATAAATAAATAAAACGAGATTCCTAGAGAGGACCCCCACTCCGATGGTCAAGTGCGTGTGAGCAGCGTGAACTGCTCCACCCTCGTGAGGAAGGAGTGACTGGTGTCTGCTCCCTGAGGCCTGGGGCCAGCGGGGCTGGTGGGCCAGGGAATGTGGGGGAAGGAGGGGGGGGGGGGCAGGCCAGGGCGGGGGAGCAGCGGGGGAGGGGGGCCGCGGAGTGCCGGCACTCACCCAGCATGAGCAGCACCTTCTGCAGCTCCCCTTGCCTGGCGGAGAAGTACAGCTGCTTGGGGTGGAAGCGAAGCTTCTTGGGTCTGTGGGGAGAGCACAGGACGCTGTCAGCACCGGCCCACCTGCCGCCACCCATGACGCCTGCCTGTCGACTCCTCCGGGTCAAGGGCCCCAAAACCCCCAGGCTCGAGGCACTGCACACCACAAACAAAACACAAGCCACTGCCTTCTCCATCCACAGCAGGACAGGGCTCCTGGGTCCTGTGCACGGGGAGGACAGGATCGTCGGGCACAGAGCGCCCCTCGGCCGCTGAGGCCGGGCGCTGACGAGGCCTGACTCCAAGCGGCCGTGCGCCCGGCCCTCAGGGCAGTCTCTCCAGCGTTTAACTCCCCGAGGCAGCAAGGCCCAGGGCCCGGCCCTGAGCAAGGGTCACGAAGCTGAGGGTGACCCCATGGCCTAAGCGGTGTGAGCCCTAGAGGACGCTGGCCACGTTCGCACCGGACCGAGGGAGGCGCAGCTGACCTCAGCCGTGACACCGCGGCTCCCTGCCCGCACGCTCCGGACCAATCCCTTTCCCCCAGGGCCCGGCGCCCTCACTCCTGATGATGGACGACGTTCGCTCTAGAAGCCCCGTGTCTACTGGTCAGGGACACTGCGGCCCCTGCAGGGCAGGAAGGGGGGCGGCACACTGACAGCCGGCAGGTAGGCCTGAGGGACCGTGGGCCGAGCGGCGCTGGTGCTGGGCCCCAGGGGCAGTACAGCAGGCCAGCAGCTCGCCGGGAGGAAATGGCTCACGGCCGAGACTGCGCTCAGTGTGACGGGGTAACGCGCAACCTTCCTGGAACAGGTGGGAGGTGTGCCCTGTCCTGCTGGACGACCCTGCCAGTGACCTCCCGGGAGCCCCGCAGCCCCGCGGGCAGATGCCGGGAAGAGCGGTAGTGGCGAGAACGGGAAGCGGCAGGGCCATGAGGGCCCAGCGTGCAAACAGCCTGGAGGTGACACCACAGGTTTGGGGAGCGTGGGGGGTGGGGGGAGGCGGCTCTGGGAGGGGAGGTGGGCGCGGAGGCGTGGTGGCCCCGAGCAAGCCCGAAAGCGCAGTCCTTACTTCTCCGAGTCCAGAGCGATGAGCGCACTTTCCAGGGTCTCCTTCCCGGGTCCCGACTTCGCCAGCCCGGCCGGCCCTGCGGGGTCGAAGCTCTCGGGCGCCTGGGCAGCCGCGCTCTGCGGCTTGTCGTCCTCTGAGAGCGGAGGGCCCGCAGCGCTGCAGGGAGGAGGGCCACGTGAGAGGCAGAGTTGTGGGAGCCCCGAAAACCTCCCTCCATGCGGAGACCGATGAAAACAGACTGCGTTTCCTGGGCCCCTAAGCGCGCTGCTCTTGTGGGGGCGAGGCCCTCCCCGGGAGCCGGGCTCAGCATCAAGTCCGGCGACAGGACGCTCCCGGGCACCCGGTCCCCTGCCCACATCTGCTTTTGTGCACGAGCTCCGGGCCGAGCCTACGGGCCACTGCCCCACTTCACGGCTCTGCAGGGCTGAAAGGCGCTCACTTTTCTAGCTGGATCCTGCTGGTGGGGACACGGCAACCCGTTTCCGATGTTTCCATCTCATCTCATTCTCTCAGTGACTCCTGGTCTCTCAGCTGGTTTTTTTAATCCTCAACCAAGAGTATGTTTTCATTGATTTGAGAGAGAGCGGGAGAGAGGAACACCAATGTGGGAGAGAAACATTGACCGGTTGCCTCCCACAGCTGCCCTGACCAGGAATCAACTTGCACCTTTTGGTGTCCGGGACAAGGTTAGAGCTGAGCCGCCCGGCCAGGGCTTCTATTGGATTCTTTTAGAAAGAAATGTATAGGCTCCCAATACGAAGCCTGGTCTTTTACATTCTTTCTGTCCTGTGTCCAGCTAGGACCTTCAAAACATAAAGCTGTGGCAGAGACAGCATCAGCTGACTCTAATGCTCCACATCACGTGTGTACACGTGCATATACATGTACACAGACATGTACAGTGACATAAAGGTACACATATGTATAGAGGTACACATGTGCATAAGTGCACAAACACACATGGATAGGTGTAGACATACACGTAAAACGTGGGTTATGAACATACCTACATGTATAGACATGCACACACATGTATAGGTGCACATAGATGTGTACGGACATGTACACACGTAAAGATGTTTTCCGACGTACACAGCTACCCACAGAGGAACTATGATGTCACCATCAATTTGGACAGTGAGACACCTGGCTCAAAAACAGGCAAGTGAATCTAGGAAAGCAGCCGGAGGAGACCGCCGTGCAGCCCGGCGCGTCTGTAGTGTCAGACGCCAGAGAGGTCAGCGGGGAGGCCAGGACAAGCAGCGGCACCCAACCACCATGGCAGACGGACACGTCTCAGGTGCGCCACCTGCTCGGCTGGATGGCACCTACCTGCCTGTGGTGGTGTCGGCCCGGCCCTCCCCGGCGGAGCTCTTCTCCTGCCCCGGGGCCAGGGTCACGGTGGAGGTCGTGTCGGCCTTGGCGATGGTCAC
This sequence comes from Myotis lucifugus, assembly GCF_000147115.1. NCBI lineage: Eukaryota > Metazoa > Chordata > Mammalia > Chiroptera > Vespertilionidae > Myotis > Myotis lucifugus. The sequence goes on from NW_005872495.1 coordinate 20,734, forward strand.
CTCCCGGGCCTTGGAGGTGTCCTCCCCGCAGTGGGGGCAGTAGCTGGCGTTGCTGACACGGGAGGCGCAGTCCTTGTGGAAGCGGTGCGAGATGCTGCTCTCCGGCTGGCACTCCATGAAGCTGCCCTGGGCGGGAAAGCGAGGTCGTGCTTTAAAGGGGGCTGGTATGCAGGAAAGCAGACACTGTGACGGAGCCTGAGGGAGGCCAGCAAGGGGGGGCCCTGGAATCCTGCCTGCGTGTGGCCTTCACCTGGCCCCACCCCGCGCCCCAAACCTCGGCCGGGTTCGCTGCCGTCTGCACATGGGCGAGGCCACCGACGGCCCAAGAAGGACCATGGGGGACGGACCAGAAAGCACAGTCAGCCGAGCGCCAGGAGGAGGGCGCTGAGACACTCATCTGCAGAGGCCCCTCAGCCCCTGGCATGCAGCGGCTCGGGCAAGGCCTCCGGGTGGCACAAAGGGCGAGCTGGAGACCAAGGAACACACAGAAGCGGCTTCCCTCCTCCCCACCAGAAGCAAAGCGCACGTTGCAGACGGGAAGGCAGAGGGTGGCATCCACAGCCGCCCGGCAGGACGCGGGAGGCGCTGAGCACCGGAGGGCACGGTGTTTGTGGGAGAAGTGACTGTGAAGACGACCCAGGAGCAGCAGGAGGCGAGGGCAGCAGCAGCAGAGCAGGCCCTTGCCAGGGCGGGGCTGTGCACTCACACGGGCGCCCAGAGCCTGCCGCCCAGGCCCCGTCACCCCTGGAGGCCGAGGCCACGGGCAGGAGGAAGGGGGCGTGCTGCGTGTGCGCGCGTGTGTAAGAGAGTGTGCGCGCACGCACAGACCTCAGATGACCCAGACTCGGAAGCTGTGGGGCCGCGCCTGCCGCGCCTGCACTGGGAGCAGACGGGTGCGGCCGAGGCCGCTGGCTGCGGGCGAGCGGGCGCTTACCGCCGTGCAGAAGTAGCCGCAGCCGGGGCAGCACTGGTGCTTCACCATCCGGCCCCGGTGGTCTTCACACAGCACCAGGAGCGGCGCCTTGCTGGACGGGCGCATCAGCTCGTGCTTGACCACGCTGTTGGTGCACCTGCCCAGCTGCAATCAGACAACACAGGTCAGCGACTGAGCCACCAGGCGGCTCGGCGGAGGCGAGTCCAGGGCGGACCACAAGCACCGGCGTGGGGTCGAGAACACACGTGCCCCAGAGAGGACAACGGCGTGACGGGTAGCCACGCGGTGTCAGAGCAGCCGCTGGTTAACTCGGCAAAATCGAACAGAACATCCTGAGCAAGTTGGGGTCTAGGCTGAGTAAAAAACATAGACGCGCACCAGGCAGGCTGGCTGGAGCACGAGGTTAGGGGCCAGCAGCAGGGAGCAGAGAGAGTCCCTGAACCCTGCACGCGGTCGGGACACCAGAGCCAAGGCCACACCCAGGCTGCAGACGATGGGTGACCAGTTAGCTACGGACGACGGGCCTGCGACGCAGCCCAGACAGGTGGGGGTGCAGCCCAGGTGCCTACCAGCAGCAGCCACCTGAGGCCTGACCAGGACCTCACTTCCTGCCCAGAGACTGATCAGCTGACCCAGCCCCCCTTTCTCCCCACCAAGCACATCCGGATAAAGGGAGCCAGTGAGTCACGGGCCTCACACCCGATGGCCCCCCGATGGGTGGCTGCCCAGGGACGCTGAGGCGGGCAGAGCAGGGCACACCCGGTGAGAGGAGCACGGAGACGGGCAGAGCGGGAGGAACAGGCACCAGCCCTGGAGAGCAGACCCAGCGGCTCCGAAGCGGGAACAAACACGAGCCCCCGAACTGGAAGGCCGGTGGGAGGCGAGGATTTCCACGGAAGTGCTCCGGGTAGAAGGCAGTTCTGACAGTCGAGCAACAAGTCAAAAATGTACGAGAGGAAGCAAAGCTCCAGACGGAGGGACAGGCATGTCCCTGCCCTGAGACGACCCGCCATGGCCCCACAGCCAAGGCGCCCCCAGCATCCCGGACCCCACCACCAGGATGAAGGCAGGCTGAGGACCTGCAGAGCAGACAAAGCAGGGGCCACACCAGCAAACCAGAAGGAGATGGTCTCGGTGTCCCACAGGGAACACGTCAGCCCTGGCCGGTGCTGCTCAGTGCTTAGAGCGTCAGCCCCAGACCCAAGGCCTGGATTCGATTCTGGCCAAGAGCACGTACCTGGGTTGCAGGCTCATCCTGGTCCTGGTCAGGGTGCATGTGATGAGGCAACCCACCCACGTGTCTCTCTGCCAGCGAAGTTTCTCTTGCTCGCTCTCTCTGCCCCCCACTTTCCTCCCTCCCTTCCTCTCTCCCTCTCTAAAAATCAATGGAAAATATATCCTCGGGTGAGGGGAAAGGAAATGAAAGGAAAGGGGAAGGGGAAGGAGAAGAGGAAGGGAAAGGAAAGGGGAAGGAGAAGAGGAAGGGAA